>NC_142795.1:53344983-53597324 GCF_049724085.1 Artemia sp. Qi Xiang Cuo
GGCAAATTCCCCCAGTGTTAAATTTCCCCTGAAAATCTCGCCCCCCCCCCCCGAAACTTCCCTGCCTATGGAAAATTCTCCCCGTAGAAAATACCCCCCAGCATAAAATTCGCCCCCCCCCCACCGTCCGAAAATGTATGCATACTTCCCAATAACAAATACTATACATAAACAATGGGCAAGTTTTAAACTTAAAGAACTTCCTCCGTGGGTTGTGGGGGGTCATTTTACCTCTAAAGGCATAGTTATTGGACCTCTCTACTATAGTGATCAAAATGAATCTCAAAATTTTAATCAGACGATTTTGGAGAAAAAGGAGGCGTGGGAGGATTCCTAGTTGCTCTCCAGTCTAAAAAAGGGTTGGTCACTTAAAAAGGGCACTAGAACTTTTAATTTACGATCAAATGACCCCTTTCTCGATGCTCTAGGACCATTGTGTCGATACGATCACCCGTGAAAAATAAGAAAATAAAAATAAACACGCATCCGTGATCTTTCTTCTGGGTAAACAAAAGCATAAAATTCCATATTTTTGCTGATTGGAGCTTGAAATCTCTGCAGTAAGGTTCTCTGATACGCTGAATCTGATAGTATAATTTTCATTAAGAGTCTTTTACTTTAAGGGGATGTTTCCTCCCTTTTTCGAAAATCTGGCAAGTTTTCTCAGGCTCGTAGCCTTTTGTGGGTAACACTAATCTTAATGAATCTTTATATTTGGAATCAACATAATAAGCCCATTCTTTTGATATATCTATCGGCATCAAAATTATGTTTTTAGAGCTTCGGTTGCTATTGAGCAACCGAAGCTATTCGGTTCGCTATTCGGTTCGCTCCTTACCTACAATTTGTTACCACGAACTGTTTGTACTACCAAACTAAGTGAAGCTCTTCACTTGGTCGAGCTTTTCGTTACCCAACGTCACCTTTTCATCTTCACTTGTTCCTTTCCTTAGCGACTTAGTCTTCTTAACATTAATTTTCAAACCTGTTCTAGCACCCCGAACTCGCAAAGCCTCTAAAAGTTAATTAATTAAAAAAACTTTTTCCACAACATAAGTTTTTCAAAGAAAATTAAAGAACTCCATTAAACAAAAAATGAGCAAAAATAAAATCAAATAATCTACCAAGCGTGAAGCTACCACAAATTAGCATCGATAAATAAATGAATCCCAAAACGAACAGAAATTACAATAAATAATCGAGTCAAACTCAAAACGAGCAGAAATCACCATAAGTCGGGCTCAAAACCCCCATGCCTTCCCAAGGCCAGAACATAATTTGCACTTTATTGAAAACCTTAAAATGTTTTTACTTTTATAACTTTAATAAGTCAAATAATATTAACATTTTGATTACTAAATATCAGTATATGTATGTTAAACTGACAATGTACATTCATTTTTATTTTTTCAGTAAAGTGCAAATTTTACTGAGATACCTTATTGGGGATTAGCATTAACACAGTACATTTTGATTTAATCTTACGGCAACAATTAGTTTTTAAACATAAAAGCAAATGGGAGGGTGGGCGTGGGAGGGGGATTAGTTGCCCTCCAATCACTTTCGACTATTGAAAATGGTATCAGCCCTTTCTATTTTCAATCGAATGAGCCCTTTTCGAAGTTCGTACGACAACTCCTTCGATACGAAACGCCCTGGTCTAAGAAAAAAAAAAAAAAAAAAAAAAAAAAAAAAAAAAAATAATACAGTATACCCACATCGATCTTTTCTATAAAAATGTCAAGTATTCCAATCACTTTCGACTATTAAAAGGGGACTAGGCCTTTCGATTTCCAATCGAATGAACCCTTTTTGAGTTTTTACGACAACGCTTTCTATAAACACCTTATACGCCCCCAGGGCATAAATTACAACCCTTACCCTTAAGACTGTGAGGGTGGTTGTCATCCTCTAAGAGTTAATTTCCAGAAGTTTCATCTACGTTAAACAAAATAGCTCTCTCAAAATTTTGTTGGATGTTTTTAGGAAAAGGGTGGGCGTGAAGGGGGCGTTAGTTACTCTCCCGTCACTTTCAACTATTATAAAATGTATTAGCCCATTCAATTTCCAATCAAATGATCTCTGTTAAAATTTTTACGGCAACGCTTTCAATAAAAACCTTATATGCCCCCAGGACATAACTTACAACCCTTGCTCTGAGGGCTGGGGGAAGGGGTTGGTCATCCTCAAAGACCTAATTTCCAGAACTTTCTACTACGTTGAACAAAATGGCTATCTGAAAATTTTGATTGGATGTGGTTGGGGGAATGGTGGGCGTGAGAGGGGGGTTAGTTACCCTCCAATCACTTTCGACTATTAAAAAGGGCACTAGCCCTTTCAATTTCCAATTGAATGAGCCCCTTCTCAAGTTTTTACCGCAACTCTATCTATAAAAACCTTATATGCCCCTAGGGCATAACTTACAACCTTTGCCCTGGGGGCTCTGGGGGGTTTGTTATCCTTAAATACAGAATTTTCAGAACATTCAACTACGTTGAACAAAATGGCTATCTCTTAGCTTTGATTGAATGTGTTTAGGGAAAGGGTGGGCGTGAGAGGGGGGTTAATTACTCTCCACTCACTTTCGACTATTAAAAAGGGCAATTTCAATTTCTAATCAAATGAACCCATTTTTGAAATTTCTACAACAACTTTCTATATAAACCTTATATGCCCCCAGGGCATAACTTACAACCCTTGCACTGAGGGCTCTGAGGGCGTTATCATCCTAAAAGACCTAATTTCCAGAACTTTCAACAACATTGAACAAAATGGATATCTCAAAATTTTGATTTGATGTGTTGATTTGATGGGAAATGGTGGGCGTGAGAGGGGGTTAGTTGCCTTTCAATCACTTTCGACTATTAAAATGGCACTAGCCCTTTCAATTTTCAACTGACTGAGCCCTTTTTGAAGTTTCTACAACATCGCTTTTTATAAAACCTTATATGCCCCCAGGGCATAACTTAAAACCCTTGCCTTGAGGGGCTGTGGGGGGGGGCAGAGTTGTCATCTTTAAATACATAATTTCCAGAACTTTCAAATACGTTATAAAATTTTTGATTGGATGTTTTTGGGGAAAAGTTGGTCATGAGAGGGGGGATAGTTGCCCTCAAATCACTTTCGAATATTAAAAAAGGGCACTAGCCCTTTCAATATCCAATCGAATGAGACCTTTTTCAAGTTTCTACGATAAAGATTTCAATAAAAACTTATATGCCCCCCAGGGCATAACTTATAACCCTTGCCATGAAGACTGTGGGGGGGGTGTCCTGCTCAAAGTTATAATTTTCTGAACTTTAAACTGCCTGGAATAAAATGGCCATCTCAAAATATTGACTGGATGTATTTGGGGTAAAGGTAGGTGTGGAAGAGATTTTAGTTGCCTTCCAATCACTTTAGACTATTAAAAAGGGAACTAGTCATTTCAATTTCCAATAAAATTAACCCTTTTTAGAGTATCTACAACAATGTTTTCTTTATATACCTTATCGGCCCCCAGAACCTAACTTCAAACCCTTACCCTGAGGGCTGTGGGGGGGGGGCTGTCATCTTCAAAGACCTACGACAACGCTTTCTATAAAAACCTTATATGTCCTCAGAGTATAACTTAAAACCCTTGCCCTGGGGGCTGTGGGGGAGTGTCCTCCTCAAAAACATAATTTCTATCTGGAAATCAACTACGCCTAACAAAATGGTTATCTCAAAAGTTTGATTTGATGTGTTTGGGGAAATGGTGGGCATGGAAGGGGTGTTAGTTGCCTTCCAATCACTTTCGACTATTAAAAGGGGTACTAGCCGTTCCAATTTTCAATCGAATGAGCCCTTTTCCAAGTTTCTACGACAACTCCTTCGATGCGAAGTGCCCTGGTATGGAAGAAAACAAAAAATAAATAATACAATATGTCGTTCTTTTCTTAGGCAGCGTGATTGTGCTGCCTATGATTCATTTTGTTCACACTTTCATCTAGGATGCTTAAGTGATCAGCATAATCTAAGTCCATGAAAGTTTTACTTTTTCATTTGATACCATGTTCTCCCATTGCTTTTCATCTGCTAGTTAAAACAAAATCCATCAAAATGATCCATATTAATGTCGATAAAACACAGCCCAGGTTCACTCCTGACGAAACCAGGCACTAACCTCATTTCCTACCTTAAACGCAGCAGCGTTATTCTCTTACATATCACTAATTACTTTAATGTATTTTTCTGGTATACCATGCAAGGATAATACCTTCGCTAAAGCTCTTTTATCAGTTGAATTTAACACAATCAATTAATTCAGCCAATTTATTAATATTAAAAAAAATTATTACAAAGGTAAAGCGGTTACTAAGCCCAAGAGGCTTTGCTTGTAATGGGCCAACATTTGCTCATAATCTATAAAACTAAAGACTAAATGTGTTTGATGACTCAGGCACTTCTCAATTATTAGCCTAAGCGCAAAAATTTGGTTGACAAATCCTCTACCCTTTCGATAACCGCACTGGTCTTCTCTTAAAACTTTGTATATATTATCTCTAAGTCTAAAAAGTATCATCATGCTAATTAATTTGCTACCTACTTAGACTAGGCTAATGCCTTTATAATTGCCACACTTACTCTCATCACCTTTCTTTTACAGGGGTTTAATAAGGGTTTTCCTAAAATCGCTAGGTACTTCCCCCTTTTCAAAAATCATATTCATAATCTTCAG
The DNA here is from genome assembly GCF_049724085.1 of Artemia sp. Qi Xiang Cuo. Classification (NCBI taxonomy): domain Eukaryota; kingdom Metazoa; phylum Arthropoda; class Branchiopoda; order Anostraca; family Artemiidae; genus Artemia; species Artemia sp. Qi Xiang Cuo. Next base: position 53,349,683 of record NC_142795.1, read on the forward strand.
CAACTTATTTCTAACCTCATAACCATCATATTTAAGAAACTCATTTACCACACTATCAGCACCTGGGGCCTTATTATTTTTTAATCTTTTTGCTACGGTCGCTAATTCTTACTCACAAAATAAATCTTCCTTTACATCCAAGGTCTCACAAACTTTTTCATTTTCCTCTATGTCTTTTCCTGTAACTCTCTCCTAGTTTAGCACATTCTCAAAATGTTTCGCCCATCTCTCTTTTACTCTCTCTTTATCTCTATTTGTGGCTCTGTTCCTATCTTTAACTGGAACAAGTTCAGATTGACTACTCCCTCTTAATTTATTAACATGCTAGTACAGTATTTTACTATTATGCCTTCTAGCTGCATCTTCCAGATCTCTAGCAATTTTATCCGTGGCCTCCTCTTCACACCTCCTTAGTTCATACTTAAATAATTTCTCCACTTTCTTTATATTCCTCTTATTTTCATATGTTCTATCACTCCGGTAGTTCATGTATAAGCCCATTCTCTTCTATATTATACAAAGCTTATTCACTACTATTCCAAGCTGCGTTTCTAACTTTCTTCCCCAAGACATTATCAGAAATTTTACAAATTATTTTCAGAAAATTATTACATCCATCTTTTACATTGTCAAATTTTAGTATTCAACTTATCCTGGAAAGTTTCTCTCCAATTTTCATCCTGGAGTATACCAACGTCATACCTTCTCGGAAAGTAGTTACGCTTCCGATATTTCAGCTTTAAATTAACCCTTGGCACTACTAGATAGTGACATACCGGATTTTAAAGTATTTTCAGTCAGTCTAGACTAGGCAGAACTTCTGGGCTTGGAATATATTTGATTAGACCGGATCAAAAAGAGTTAATGCACTTCGAATCTTTTCTGTCCGCCAACACCATAAGAAGCTATTTGGCTTGGAATATTTTATCCGCTCAAAACTCGCAGAGCTTGTACCCTTTGCAACTGGGATTTTAACCTGTTACGTATTTTTTGAAATGCGATCAGTGTGATAGTATATATAAGTCCTGTATTAATCCTGTATGTAAGTATGGATACTGGTTCAGGAGGGCCTCAAAGTGCAGAAATAGTTTTAGGTTGAAAGGATTTAAAGTCTACGAAATAGGCCGAGATCTTGAAATTTCCCCCCTTTCGCAAAGCTGAAGCTAGCCTTCGGAATATGTGTGGGTGAATATGATTCGATAGAAAATAGAAAAAGATAAGGTATATAAAGTTTAATAGTGACAGATCTTCTGACTCCTCTGCTAAAGGGCTTCTAATTAGAAAAAAAAGAAAAAAGGTTCTTCAACAAATTTCACGTATATAGCCACCTGTATAAGCTCAATGTATGATTAGATCGTAAACTGGATTTAATACGCTTTTAAATGGAATCGTAAATGGATTTAATACGTAATTGAATTTAAATACGTTTTTTTTTAAATGATTTAAATTCTCACCCAGTGCAAAAACAAGCTCCAATTCCATGCTATGGACTGACTCGGTTGGAATCAAAACAGGAGGTACACTGCACCTTCCAGCCCCACCCTCAATCACCAAGCCCAAATAACGCGCTGACCTGTAGAAGTTTCAAGGGGTGGCAACTCTACTCCTGCTTGTGGCAATTCCCTTTTTTTATGTCAGGCTTCATTATCCATATTAATTTCTGGTCGTTTAAGGATTCAAAATCGAGAATTGATGTGAATTTTTTTCAGTTTTTTCTACTTATGAATTAAAATGTTAGAATATGATTTAAACTTTGGACAAACTTTGAATATTCAGTTGAAGTTTTCGATGCGTATTTGGTTTGTACTATGAGTTTTTAATAACAATTTGCTATAAAATGTTGGTGGATGGGATTATTATTCATATGAACTAAAATCTGCGGGATTTTTCGGTCTTCTATGGGGATGAAAGCTGAAACCCTTGAGCATACACGTATCTTGATTCACCATTTTATAAAAAGAGAATTTTTATGTTATATTTTGTTGTAATTGGGTTTGTTTTAAGAAATATGGCATCACAAATCAATACAACCAGATTTTTGTCTTTATCGAGGTTCTCTTGGCCCTGGAATTTTAATTCATGTGTAACTTCTGGGGAGGAAGGCACCAGTCCCTACTCTTCTGTTATCCACCCTAAGTTCATGCTTGTGTTTATTTATGTAAATGCTGTTTAATCTAGGCCTACCCGTATAATTATTACATAGTGAGAGTGGTGTTTTAGCCCACTTTTAGCTATAAATACATCTTTCGCTGCCTATCTGCAAGCAATAATATCAGCTGGTCTTTTAGTACTCATTGTCAGACTGCTTGGAATTTTAAAGCAGATCAGTGTAAAAATGTAATATAATGGTTGCGCTATGAAGCGATATAACCGTATTTTTCTTCAAAAATGTAGTGTTCGCGTTATATTCCCTTCTTTGTGATATCTCTAATTTCATTACCATACACCGTATTTTCTTTTCAACCTGCTTTTTTCCGTTTGATTCAGCGTACATGCTTAGTAAGTTTATAACCGATCGGAGACAAATCAAAGCATAGCCTATTTTGGGCATCACAAAATAATCTAACTCTTATTTTTCCATAGATTTTGTCTTCATTAAGGTCCCATTGTCTTAGTCTGTATGACCCGTAAGTAAAGGCAATCTGAAAAAAGGCAAAATTTTGTGGCCCAGTTGCGGATTACTACACATCGATACAAACAACTATCGAAATCTTCCTGTTTTCATTTAGGTCTGCCTTGCCCTGTTTATATGCCCTGCAAGCTACTAGCCTACCAAAGACGACAACAAATTTTGGGCGTCACGAACAGATACAGCCAAAATTAGTTTCAAGTTTGTTTTTTGCTTTGTGATTTATTTGGCCAAGAAACTCATGAATGTCATTTTCATACCTATTTATACGATGAAACTTAAGGTCTTCTTTAATTAAGTCGCAAACGTTTTAATCTTTCGCTGTGGAGTAATCAAGACCTTCGAAGTAAACTAACTGGACTGAGTAAAAGCTGAGTCCTAGCTGATTGAAAAAAAAAAACTTTTCAGGTCCATTTTCGGACGACCCAGTTTTTTTTTCAAATTTCTTCTGTGCATATGGCTTCCCATTGCCCCAACATCTTACTAATACAAGTATCAAGCTTAAAAAAAACATTGGTTCATTTTTGGAGTCTCCTTGCCCCCCCCCCCTAAACAAGAAAGTTTTAACTCCGTCCCCCAAGTTGTGCCAGAACTTTTAGGGCAGGTGGGAGGTGCACGTTTGTTGGTCCCTTCCCTCTAAACGCTGAATATGAAGTCTCCTTGCCTCCCCCCTCTCATAACACTTCGAGTTTCAGCTCGATCCCCACAAGTCGTCTCTGAGACGTTGCAGATGTGCTATTTTGATAACCTGGATGCCTGGCTTAATTTACCCCTCTTCTAAGCCAAAGTTGGAGGTATGTCTTTCGATTTCAATCGCTACTTCACAGGAAATAGTTACCAGTTCAATAGGGACTCATGGTGACACAAATTTTTAAACAGATTAGGTACCAAAATCTTTAGACCCTTCCCTTCTCCCCTCTCTTACCAAGGTAGGATTCGAGGTCCACTTGGCATCTCTCATAACATTCTCCGAAAGTTCCAACTTGACCCCCGAAGCTGTTTCTAGAATATTACTTACACGTTTGATAGCCTAGCAACACATAGTATCTTTTGATTTAGCTTGCTACTTAATCGTGAATAGATTTAAGGTCCCATAGTGACTAATGGTGCAAAAATATTCTGGTGGATTGGAGAAAAACATGTAGCCTCCCATCCTCATCCCTTTCCCTCAAGTCGAATTTTGAAGTCCATTTAGCTCCGCTGACACTCCCTGAAATTTCTAACTTTAAGCCTCAAGCTGTTTCCGAGATAATGCAAATACGCTATTACGATAATCTGGTACCATATAGTGTCTTTCTGCCTCGCTGCTTAGGTACGAGTAGATTCTCATCCAAATACAGGCCTATTTCGCAAAAACGTTTAGGTCGACTGTAGACCTCAAATCTTTAGCCGTCCTTCCCAATACAAAATCCGCAGTTTCCTTGCCCCCTCATTCCGAATAACATTATTTGGACGTTTGGAGTGCTTCCCCCAAGCCGTTTCTGAGATGCTGTAGATATTCTATTTTGATATGATTACGCATAGTGTCTTTACATTTGCATCTGGCCGCTCACTCAGGTTGAAATTTGACGTCTGCTTTACCTCCAACACTCTCAATCCGTTCTTGAGATATAACGGACACTCAAGGTTTTTTTAACCTTGGTGCATATAATGTCTTCCGATTTGCATCGCGACTTCACAGTGAATAGTTTCTAGTCCCACAGGGGACCGAAGGATTTACCAATAGGCCCTTTAGGCCCGGGCCTAGGGTTGCACAATGCCAGTGGGCGCAATGAATTATTGCTGAGTTATTTTTGTCTTAACAAAAACTGGACTGATGTGATTTATCGTCTAAGTGCCAGGTGCACTCCACCGTCGGGCTACCTATTCACAGAAAATTGATTTTAAAACAACACAGGAATTCCATGGGCACTTGTAAACTATCAAATATTTCCCAAGAATCGCAACTGGGAGTTCGATATCACCTCTGTTTCATTACTTTTAGCTCATCAGTTGCGTTGTGTTCAGCGCTTTCACTATCTCTGAAATTTTGGGGATTTCCCCGGAAATTTTGCAAAAACGGAGCGGTAAAAATGTTTGGGTCTAGTATCGTTAAGGATTCCCTAGACGGTCAATCATTTTGATCGAAAGCTTCCGTCAATGAATTGATTAAAGCATGATTGACCATTTAGGAACCTGTTTGACGCTTGAGTCAAGCGTTGACGGTGATTGATAGAAATTTTGAATGACTCAATCGGCTCCTAGACGGTCAATCATGCTTTTATCAATTGTTTGACGGAAGCTTTTGAACAAATTGATTGACCGTCTAGGGTGTCCTTTAAAGCTCTAAATTTTGTCCTATTAAAGTGCCAAAACTGTTAGGCAGATTTGAGATAAAATATGTTTTCTCTTTCTTTTCCCTTCTCCCAATTTAAAATTTAATGTCCAAATGCATCCACCTCTCCGAAAAAAAAGCCTCTGAAAGTCTAAATTTGATCTCCCTAATCATTATCAAGATATTTCAATTACAGTATTTTGATAACCTGGCAATACTTAACATATTTTGACTTATCACTGCTATTCAACTGTAAATATATTCCAAGTCCCATTGCAGCTTATAGTGCAAAAAAATACGGAGTCCCTCCCCCTAACACGATCTTAAGTTCTTGTCCTCCTCCTTCCTCCCTTCTCTAGCACTACATTAAATTTCCCACTAATCATCCGATTCGTTCTAGAGATATTGAAGATGTGGTATTTGATAATTTGAATTTAGATAGCGTTTTGGATTTAGCTATACTCTTAACCTTTAAGCCAATTAACCCCCTTACCCCCCCCCCCCTGCTTAAAATTTGCTGAAAGTTTCATCTTGATAGCGAAAACTTTCCCGATATATTCCAGGTATGCCATTTTGACAACCTGGCCACCCATTGGGCCTTTTAATTCACCGTGCTACTTAAATGTGCGTTCATTTAAATCCCAAGGAGAACAACGGAGGAAAGTACGACTGGCTGGTGATATGCCTTCCTAAAGGTGTTTAAACGGGATCAGGAACAAACCTTTTCACCGAGACAATTAACAATTTTTCCGTAAAAAAAGAAAAAAAAAAAAAAAAAAAAACAAAAACAGGTGAGCTTGAAGATGCAGCACAAAAAGGTAACATCATGTCGCTTTTCAAGCATATTAGATAATTCAGTGAAAAACCTCCAAAGATAGGAGCAACTAATTCCACCTCCAGCGTAATGCTCGAAGATGAAACCGAGCAACTAGTGCGACGAAAGGAGCACTTCGCAAAGCTGCTGAACGCCTAATTGCGTCCGCTCATCAAATAACGCAAAAATCCCCAAGAGCCTGATCGCCCTTCTTTAGAAGAGATGCAGGATGCTCCGAGGAGAACACAAAGCGCCAGGAACCTGCGTGATAACTGGCGCTGCTAAGATTCGCAGGACCAACGATACTACTATGGATCCATTTGCTCTTCTCCCTCGTTTGGACAACTGAACTGATTCCGCAAGAATGGAAGGAAGGGAAAAAACTCCCTCTATGGAAGTGCAAAAGTAGCCGAAGTGATTGCTTCAACTACAGAGGATTTGCCCTCCTGTTGGTTCCCAGCAAATTATTTGCCACGACGTTAATCGATAGAAGTGCCCAGTTCATCCGTAAGTGCCACCGGACTCAGCAAGTAGGTTTCATGCCAAACAGATCTACTACCTAGCAGATCTTCATTGTACACCAGGTCATGGAGAAAGCTCGTGAGTTCCGGCGTACAGCATACATCACCTTTGTTGACTTTAAAGCAGCCTTCTGTTCGGTTGACCCTGAATCTATCTGACTGACACTAGAATGAAGTGGTATCGTGGACAAATACTTTTGCTTGTTTAAGGCGCTGTATATTGGTGCGAAAAGCTCCGTTCAGGTTAATGGTCCTCGAAGCTCTCTATTAAATATCAATACTGATGCACGGCAAGGCTGCGCTGTTGCTCCTGAACTGTTCAACGCGGTGATTGATCATGTCATGGATCGAACCACAAGCCGACCTCCCTTGGGACTGAAGTATGGTGACAGAGTCTTAGCCAATTGCGACTTCGCTCATGATATTGCCCTGATATGCATTTCTGCAGCTGAACTTGAAAAAGCCCTCAGGACACTGTCAGACGAAGCTTTGAAAGTGGGACTACATATTAGCTAGCAAAATACAAAAATGTTGATCATTGATCCGACTGGTAATACGGCCAATGCATCACCATTCAGCATTTCGAAGTCGAAGTCGTCAAGTCATTTACCTACCTTGGGTCCGTCACCGCGGATAACGGCTCAATCGAAACTGAAGATGTGTTTCACATCGGCAAAGCCGCATCATTTATGGTACGACTATGCCGTTCGGTATGGTCAAAGCCCAACATCAGCTGAAAAATAAAAATGCGGATCTACAAGACCACCGTAAATTAAGTCATTCTCTACGGTGTGGAGACCTGGTCAGATGCCGTTTTTTTCTTCGTGATGCCATAGACGTAGCCCAAACAAAGTTCCTGGGACGTATTGAAGGGATCAGGTGGTACGGCTTCGTCTTAAACACCCGACTACTGGCACTAACAGATCAGATCCCCCGACTCTCGTCAGCTTGCTCCACGAACCCTACGGTGGTTCGGTCATTTGGTCCGCATGCCAGCAGAAACACCTGCCAGCACATTCTTCAGTTTTGATCCCTCTGCGCATGGCTTGAAGCGCCCCTGCGGAAGGCCCCAATTCATATGGTGGGACCGCCTAACCCAGTACCCGTCAATGATTGACACTGATATACAAGACGTAGTCATGCTTGCACAGGACCCTTATGAATGGAGGCGAAGAGTCGCGTGTCTATACGCTGGACCACCAATAGGAGTATTAAAGTAAGGCTGTCTCAATAGTCTTGCCTTACTTTCTATCTAAAAAATTAAATGATCAAAAAATCTCAAAGAATTAAATCAAGAATATCATTAAAATTAATTTTCTATCTCAAGTTATTAGTTTGATGTTCTATTTTTGTATTTTTTTCCTTCTACATTAGTGTTCCCTTAGCCTAAGGACTTCACTATCAAACAGTTCGTGGTAACGAACTATAAGTAAGGAGCGACCCGGCTCAATAGTAACCGAAACTCTAAAAAACGGAATTTTGATACCAATAGATACATGAAAAGAATTAGATTTTTATGCTGATTTTAAGTATATAAATTATTTATTTTGGTCTTACTCATTAAAAGTTACGCGCCTGAGAAAATTTGCCTTATTTTCGATAAAAGGAGGAAACCCCCTAAAAGTCATAGAACTTTAAGGAAAATCGCACCGTCAGATTCAGCGTAGAGAACCTTACTATAGAATTTTCAAGCTCCTATCTGCAAAAATGTGGAATTTTGTATTTTTTGCCAGAAGAAAGATCACGGGTGAATGTTTATTTATTTTATTATTTTTTTTTTTCAGGGGTGATCGTATCGACCCAGTGATCCTAGAATATCGCGGGAGGGCTCGTTCGAACGGAAATTAAAAGTTCTAGTGCTCTTTTTAAGCGACCAAAAATATGGAGGGCAACTAGGCCCTCTCCCACGCTCATTTGTTTCCCAAAGTCACCAGATCAAAATTTTGAGATAGCCATGTTGTTTAGCATGGTCGAAAAATACAATAACTATGTGTTTGAGGATGACTTAATCCCCCACAGTCCCCGGGGAAGGTCTGCAAGTTATGTACTTTGCCCTTTGTTTACATATAGTATTGGTTATTAGGAAGTATACAGAAGTTTTCAGGGTGATTTTTTCTGGTAGTTGGGGGTAGAGGGCTACTTGGGAGGATCTTTCCATGGAGGAAGTTTTCATGGGGTAAGGGACATTGCTACGAAGGGGGTGCCGCACTTCCCAGCATGATAAAAAAAAAACGATCAGAATTTGATTAAAAAAAAGTTTTCCAACTGAAAGTAAGGAACAACATCAAAACTTAAAACGAACAGAAATTATTACGTATATGATTGGGTTTGCCCCCTAGTCAGTATCACGCTCTTAACGCTAAAGTTTTTTTTTTATACTTTAATCAAAGCTATTTATTCTAACTAATGGCCTTTGCGATTAAGGGGTCATTCTTAAAGAATTGGAACAAAATTAGAAATTTAGCGTAAAGAGCAAGAAATTTAGCGTAAAAATGTACGAATATAGAAGTTCGTTATGTAAGTTAATTCGCAAGTTACGTCCGATAAAAATTTCGAGAAAGCCATTTAGCCAAAAAAAAAAGTAAAATTAATATGTGAATTTGGTTTTAATTATTCATTTACGGTGAGTAAAAATCAAAGCTACATTAATTCAAAAATGTTCAGGAAATTAAATAAAAAAAAAAGAAGTTTTTTTTAACTGAAAGTAAGGATCGACATTAAAAGTTAAAATGAACAGAAATTATTCCATATATGAAAGGGGCTGTCCCCTCCTCAACGCCTCGCTCTTTACGCTAAAGTTTGTCTCACAACTTTGTGTTTTAAAACAATAAAAAACTTTAGCGTAAAGAGCGAGGCATTGAGGAGGGACTGCCCCTTTCATATACGGAATCGTTTCTGTTCGTTTTAAGTTTTAATATCGCTCCTTACTTTCAGTTAAAAATAACTTGCTTTTTTTAATTTACTACAAGCTTAGAGCCCAATGAGAAATTAGTTAGTTCTTTTTTTCGTGCCGTAATTGTTTTCTTTGTTAGGTTCTTCTTGGCCCTAGGACTTACGGATGTAAGTTTCATATTGATGTTGGACCTTTCACTATTCAGATCAAAATAGCTTTCTCCAAATTATTACCAATTTTTTTTTGTGGGGGAGGAAGGACTTAAAAAATGCGCGGGAAGGTGAATGGTTGCTTTGCAAACACTCTAGGCTCTAAAAAGAGACATTAAAAATTTTGTCAATTGAATGAGCCCCCCTCGCAAGTTTCTACAACCAACCCTTCCAGACGAAGTGACCAGAGAAAAATAGTACATGGAAGATACACGACTCTTTGTTTAGACAGTGCTATAGTGCTGCTTGACACAGGTCCTATTTTTTAAATTGAGTTTTCAATTTCTGTTTTTTTTATCTAATTAAAGGAAAATATTTAAATATAAAAATATTCAGTAACTTAAACTGATTCATAGAAAAAAGGTACAAAAGACATTTCTGTGTTTAGGTGGCTTTAGTAAGAGGGGGATAGGGTAGTATTGATACGAATCGGTGCAGTTTATCTTAAGATAGTAATGGAAACCTCACTGACCTTTCATTATTATCAAAGTGATTACCTTTTCTTTTTACACAAAGACTTTATAGTTAGATTTTAAGAATCAATGTGAGTAAACTAACTTATAACATTGTCTTAAGAAACCTGTAACACATACTTTATTTTTCCTGGTTTGCCTGATAACCATATTTTTTCAAGAAATAGCTTTATTTATAAAATGATGCTTCTTAGATTTCTGACGTTTGCAATATTTGTTTCCAGAGCCAGACACAATTGTAATCAGTGGAATGATGGACATAGATTTTCTTGCTTATATTTCGTCTTCTTCAAAAATTGAAGAAATCTTCGGTTGTTTAAGTAGTGGCATATGGAAACAACTTCACCAGACATTTTGCTACGCTGCCGACAGGTTTTCAAACGGTCTAAGGTTAAACGTTTTGCCAAAGCGGTTTCATTTTAAGCCAAGATGTTTAGGGCATTTTGTCAGCACGGTTGCCATAGAAGGAGAACCTGAGGGAAACAGAGGTGATATTTTGTATTTATTATATTTTTCTTTAACAAGGTTAAAATGTAATAGGCCAAAAAGGGACATTCTTGTCACTCCATATTCTATTTACTTACAATTTTCCTTGATTTCTGGTACTGGTATCACTTAAACTTTTGGCTTTTCCGCATCCCCCCCCTCGCTTGCCAAACTGCATGGAAATATTTATTGGATTTACCGATGACGAACGAAAAACTGTTAGTGATCTATCTTTGATATACCTTGACAATAAATCGGATGCAGGCAAGCGTTTTCCTTTGACGCTAGTAACTTCTGAACTAACTCCAATTATTAAAAATTTTATTTTGCTCTTTATGATTTAGATCGAAATAAGTTAATTTGTTTCGCAGATTAAATTATTGTCACTCTCTAGTGGATTTCGATACATTAGAATGTTTTGTAACGACATTGGTGATAGGAAAGTCCAATCGGTTGAGTGGAGGGATTTTTTAGCTGCATGGGGGTGTCCAAGTTTTGGAAAAAAAAAATTCAAAGTGGAATACGGGGTGGGAGGGGGGTTGAAATAATGAAACCAGGACGGCAAAAGCTCTCGGATGCAAAATCTGTAAAGCGAACTAAAAACTGGGCTAGAAGCATGTGTATCATTTAGGCATATTGTACAGATAGGGGGAAACGCATGTAGACTAGGAGATGTTTTAGATCTAGTGTTTTGGTCATTTATGGACGATTTTATGACATATGGCAGTGACAGAATAACTCTATGGCAGTGATAGAGTTGCTCTGTGTCATTGAAAAAGAGTAATAATACTGCCATTATTAAAAAGTCCCGAAGCACCAAAAATACAACTTTATCTGTCTTGTGACTAAGTTAGAAACATCTTGGTGCCAATATTTGACTGTTCATGCACGAATCACTGATCGAAGAATGGCTAGGCTACATTCTAAAAGAGATAACCCTAAAATCTGAACTCTCAAAAAGGATCTGCAATTCTATGATAAGCCTGGCATTTTACGATCAAATTTCATTTAAAGCTTTGAAAAGTACTAATTTCATTTTTTTTTTTTTTTTTTTTTTTTTTTTTTTTTTTTTTTTTTGCAAAGGGCACTAGAAAATGTTGCCAAGCAAATATCCTGAAATTAAGTTAACATATTGAATGATAAAACGCCTTGTTCGACAAAAAGTTTCCACTCTGTTATCCCCCCCCCCTTCCTCGAATATTGTTATGAAAAGCTTTACTTTCATATCATTATGCAAAATGTAAGAAACTAATTGCCGAATTACATGCCGGAATCCAGACTCTGGTTCCTTCAGAAATTTTAGGTTTGAATGACGGGTGCCGAAACGGGGTAAGGCTGGAAATGGCAAAGAAAATTGGGATTTGTTTTGGATCCGTGTTCACTTCCGTCCTTTGCGCCGTAAAGAGGAAAAGGGAAGAAAAATGGTAAAGAATTTTAACTCTAGTGTAAAAAAAGGAACTGAATTAAACCAAAACGAACCATTGAATTTGAAACTAAGATTTAAAAAAAAAAGAATGAAAAAAAATTAAGAATGTAAAATGACCACCACTACAATGAACATTGACGGACAACTTTTTTTTGACAAAAGCAGATAATTTTTTGACAAAATCATTTTTGGATACATTTTTGACGTTCTATTATTTTCATTTTGACTTTCGTTAATATAATATTTTTAAATCCCTTTCTCTGATTCTGACAAAAGTGTTTCTCCCGCAACAATTTTGTTGGCAAAGTCCACAAAGGATTGCTGCAACACTTCACGTAGCCTAATCAACGCAAATATAGTTTTTAACTAAACCTACAAGCAAAAAGCCCTCGGCTATGGTTACAGATTCCTGGAGCTCCCTGGCTTTGCAAACTGTGGGGGATGCTTTTAGGAAGTATCGTAATGGTCCAACTGCTAGGAATTATTGCAAGTGAAATGTGCTTGCACGGTTAAAATAGTTAGTTATTATATGTTCCATCTCCAGAGCACTTGTCGTATTACTAATAAGTTCTGGCTTATTAGGTTTGACTTAAAGTTCCATGGTATCTGGAGTCATACAGATATAGAAGTTGTAATTAGATGAACTACTTACTTAAATCATGATTTGAAACTAAGGCTACCATGTTATAAGTGTGTGTTGTTTTGTCTAGCTGATTAACTTTTCCTGGTCATTTAAATTATTTAAATGGTTATTTGTTGTTTAATTATATAGCAGGAATTTTGTGGGTTGAAAAAGACTACATTTTCTATAAGAGGTATCTTGAAGTATTTTTTTTTTTGCGAAACTTAGACATTGATCAGCTCTTCTATCCAAAAATCGTGAGTTTAGCTTTCCTCAGATGGATGGCTAATGCGCTGTTATTTCAGCAATTATTTCATTCTTCTTTACATGCAATTTCTTTTATATGTCTTGTTGTGTATTTCTATGTATTAAGTCTACCTTATATATTTATTTATTTTCAGAAGAGGAAAGAAAAGCACTCCATGAAATGTTCAGCATTCCCCTCACTGAACCCTTTTTTAGGCTTGCATCCCGATATTATTTCTCTGACTCAAGTGTACCGTCTAGATATTTGTTAAATGTTCACGAGCACGGAGCTTCAAATATGTGTAAGCTTTTTTCCTTTTTAGTTTTTTTTTTCTCAAAACTCACAAGCCTGCTATTTATTTTAAGAAATCAAAATTTGTTTTATTTGGATTGTCAGTTATGTGATAGAACTTAAATTTTCTCTTGTTAAAACAAATTTAGATCCACAATAAGTTACAGCGAGAATAATTAAGCCTATAATTGATTCATAAAATGTCAAAATTTCCAATCAAAAGTTAAAACATCTTGTCAAATGAACCGAACGCATAGCATAAAAAAGTTTCAATACTAATGGTGTGTTTCAGCATCGCAAGGGTTGCTGATCTGGCAATGCCCAACTTCCTAATCCCAATAATCTACGAGAGATACTACAAGTGCTTATCTAGCTGTTTGTCATTTGGAACTCTTTACTTGACTCTGAATAACCATATTCACCACTTGCTCTATGATTTAAACGCAAAGGTGGTAGTACAGTATCCAATCTGAAAGGAAATGAAATCTGTATCTTTAGCTATGTTTTCGAATTTGAGTATAACTTCAGATGTAAGTAATAGTGTGAACATGTTTTTGGTTGTTGGCTAAGCCGAATATAACTTCAGAAGTAACTATTCGGGCGTAAATTGTGACCGTAAACTTCCTACGATTAGAAGTATATCTATATTTTCATCGTATTCGAAAAAATTTCTGTAGCGTTTCATGGTATGAATACTTGCAATGTGAAGCACAACGCTGAAACACACAAGAAATTTTAACAATAAATGCTCCTTGCAATCAATATTTCAGCACTTATATAATTAAATTAATTCACATATCTCTTTTTTGAGAAAAGTAGGATATGAATGTCTGTATTGCCTTGCTTAGCAGATATGGCGTTTTTCGATAAAATATGGTTTGATTAGCCTAAGTAAAGAGCCATATGGGCACAATACCTTTTTTCACCAAGGCACTTCGTATAGTTTTCGTAGAAACTTCGGAAGGCGCTCATTCGATTGGTAATTGAAAATTCTACTGCTTTTTTAAGAGTCAAAAGTGATTGGAGGGCAACCAGTCCCCCTCCCATACCTTTCAATTCCCCAAACACATCCAATCAAAATTTTGAGATAGCCTTTTGTTCAGCTTAGTTGAAAGGTCCAGTAACTATGTAAAAAAAAAAAAAAAAACTTTTTCGCATGCTGACTAATGTCTGCGTTGCGCAGGTACCGATCTCCTGATTCAATGCCTTTGGCCGGGAGTGCAATGCGTGGTTGGGGGCAAACCATAGGACGCTTCCCGTGTTTTTCCTCCAGATTTCTCCAGGTACCCATTTAGAACTGGGTTGACTCTGGCTGAGCTTACAGGGTCACACCATTGACCCCCGTTCAAAACTAAAGAATCAATGACACTAGGACTTGAACCCCTGACCTCAGGATTTCAAGTCTGGAGTGCCATGTAAAATCCACGTAACTATGTAAAAGCCAGAATATAATTTGTACTCTACTGAAAAAATTCCTTTAAATGTTTACACTTTTATACTACTACTAACAACTCACCGCAGCACCAAGCCGCCTGAAGCCAACACAGCTACGCACGCCTCTCCTCCATCCCAATTTATTCAAAGTCTCCCTTTTTACACCCTCCCACGAAGTTCCCATTTCCTTTAAATCTTTCTTTATGACGTCCTACCATCCCAGACGAGGAAGACCTGCTTTCCGTTTAGCCCTAGACGGTTGGCCGAAAAGAAGAATTATCGACAATCTGTCATCCTTCATACGCACAATGTGCCCTAGCCACCTCAACCTTTCTTTCATTATAGCCCTAGGGAGCGGTATTGAACCACATTTTCGTAAAGCCTATTGTTTGAAATACGGTCAGTCAGCCGGGTACCCAGAACAATCCTTAAGCAATTTCTCTGGAAAACATCTAGCAAATCTTCATCCGCTTTTCGGAGCGCCCATGCTTCAGAGCCATATTTGACTACTGTCATCACTGTAGCTTCTAATATTCTAATCTTGGTTCGCAGACTTATCTTCCCATTCTACCAAACTTATTTTAACTGTGAAAAAACACCCTGAGCCTTGGCTGTAACATCTTCACTGCTCCCACCATCTTTACTAAAAATACTACCAAGGTAAGTGAAGCTGCCCACCGGATCAATCTTATCATTACCAGCGTCACCTTTTCATCTTCACTTATTCCTAGCCTTACCGACTTATTTTTCTTAATATCTATTTTTGCACCTATTCTAGCATCCTGAACTCACAAAACCTCTAAAAGTTCATTCATTTTCCTCACACTTTCATCTAGGATGGTTAAATCATCAGCATAATCTAAGTCCAGGAGACTTTTTCCTCCCCCTTTGATTCCGTGGTCTCTCATTGCCATTCCTGTGCTGCTTAAGACAAAGTGCACCAAAGTAATTCATATAAAGGGGGATAGAACACCACCCTACTTAACTCCTGATTTAATACAAAACCAGCTTCTAACCTCATTTCCTACCTTAACCGCAGCAGTGTTATTCTCATACTTAGCAATAATCACTCTGACGCATTTGTTTGGTATAACATACAAGGATAAGACCTATTTTAAAGCTCTACAATGAACAAAATCAAACACTTACTCATTATCTATAAAACTCAAGATTAAAGGTGTTTGATAGCTCATGCACTTCGAATAATTCATCTAAGAGCAAAAATTTGGTCGACACATCCTCTACGTTTTCTAAAACCGCACTGTTTTTCTCTTAAAACTTTGTTAACTGACAAATGCACATTCATTTAAATTTTATTCAGTTAAGTACAAATTATATTCTGGCTTTTAGAAAGCGTAGAGGTTTTGAACCCTACTCATATTAATTTCTGCTCGTTTTGAGTTTGAATCTGTTATTTATTTTAATTTCTGTTCGTTTTGGGTGTCATTTATTTATTGATACTGATTTGTGGAAGTTGTAAGCTTAGTAGATTCTTTGATTCTATTTTTGTTCATTTTTGGTTTAATGGATTTCTTCACTTTTTTTTGAAAAACTTGTTTTGTGGATTTTTTTTTGTTTTAATTGATATCTGTTCGTTTTATATTGACAAAATATTTTTCAGGGAAAACTCAAATAATAGTTTGAATCTTTGCGGTTTTTCTTTAAGAATTTATAGTTTGGCCTGCTATTTATGTACTGGAGGAACTTTTTCAGCAATTTTTAATAACATAAACTTTTGAAAATCATGAAACAAATAGTAGTTTAATTTAGTCATATACATCCTCTAGTTGACCTGATAAATAAAAGTTAATACCATTCCCAAAAAATAATATCCATGCTCTTTTACAGCCTTGATACAATTACACTCTTTCGATTTAGTAAAATTTCAAGAGCAAAAGTAGTAATAGAAGTAGCCCCAAAAGTTTGAACTTAGTACCCTCAGTCGTTCTTGGTATATTGCTGAGATGTCTTATTTGCAACCACCATACAAACAGCGATATAGTTACTAGACCATTCAGCTATGCTGAACAAAATGGCTGTCTTAAAATTTTGATTGGAGGTGTCTGGAAAGTTATGAGCTAAAAAGAAGGGCTGATTGCCCTCCAATCACTTTGGACTCTTAAGAGGGCACTAGAACTTTTAATTTTCAATCAAACTAGCTCCTTTGAAATATCAGTGATATTACTGGCTATGGTACAACATCGCTGCCTATGTCCTTATATGCCTTATAGTGCTTATATACCCTTTTAATACCTGCATGCATATAGATTTTTCATTTAATTGAAACTCTTACTCCTAAACGTTCCCTAAAAGTTTCAACTTAATGCCATTATTGTCGTTAGGTACAATAACCGTAGAAGCAGCATTAAATGAATACTCACAGTGTCTTCTGGATAGCTCAAAATCCACAACCTATGAAGGTATGAAGGTGAAATTTTCAAAGAATATTTCTGTTTTACGGATGACAACCTGCCATCCATATGCAGGTTGTCAAAAAGGCATATCAGCAATATCTTAGGAACAGTTGCGTGTGTGAAATCAAAACTTACACTGCTTCTTGTGGGGGATGTTGAACTAACCAAAAGACAATATTTGCATCATAATACTAATGCTTCTTCTCATACAACTACTGCTAATATTACTATTACTACTATTAACTGTACTCCAACTGCTACTACTATATTTTCTGATGGTACTGCTACAACTAATAAACCTCAGGGTATTAAGGCGAAAATTTTGGGCCACATTGCAACTGTATTGAAATAAATCGAAATACAGTATGCTCATATAGGTTGTTAAGCGGACATCAGGAATGCTTCAGGACCGGTTGATGGGATTAAGTTAAAAATTTCATCGTGTATTGAAGGGAATGTTGAAAAACGGTGCTATTTGCGTACTGCTGCTAATCCTACTACTGCTACTACAACTATTGCTACGCATAATTACTGAAATTGTCAACAATGCTGAAAAAATTGATGTCTCAAAACTTTGTTTGGATGTTTGTTATGTGAAATGATGGGCGCAGGGGGGGGGGTCTCTCAAATCACTTTGACTCTTAAAAAGGACACTATAACTTCGAATTTAAAATCAAATGAGACCTATCTGACTTTAATACGACCACCCATTCCATAAAAATCTTCTATGCCCCCAGGGCATAATTTAAAGCCCTTGCCCCAGGGCTCTGGGGGTTGTGCCAACCCTGGAAACATTGTTATATGTTCTTTGGACTACTTTAAAATAATTGTCATCGCATAATTTCAATCAGATGCATTTGGTGAAAAGAGGGGTAATGGGGGGGGGTGTGTGCTAATTTACCTCCATCACTATTGACTCTTAAAAGGGAACTAGAACTTATAATTTCAACCAAATGAGCCACCTCTAAAGCTTATACAACCATCCCTTCCATAAGAACCGTAAATGCCCCAGGGGCATAACTTAAAGCATTGCCCTCAGGCTCTGGTGGCTTGTATCAACCTCAAAAGCCTTGTTATGTGATATTTGGACTATTTTTGATAAAAGGACTGTCTCAAAATGTCTATTGGATGCATCTCAGGAAAATACAACGTGTCTGTGTGTGTGTGTGGTGGGGGGGGGGTATCTACGCTTTGATCACTTCGACTCTTAAAAAGGGCACTAGAACTTAGGATTACCAATCCAATGAGTCTCCTCCAAATCATATACGACCACCCTTTTTATAACAACCTTATATGCTTGAAGGGCATTTCTTACAACGTTTTCCCTGACAGCTGTAGAGGGGGGGGGGGCTGTATTCCTCTCAGACATAATTTCCGAAGCCTTCAACTACGATGAATAAAATGGTTATATTCAAATTGATTGGAGGTGTTAAGGCAAATGCTGAGCGTGGAGGGGGGGGGGAGGGGGCTGTTTGATCTTAAATCGCTTTGACTCTTAAATAAGGCGCTATAACTTCCAATTTCAAATCAAATAAGCCCCATTTGATGTTTATATGACTGCCCATTCAATAAAAACCTTAAATGCCCTCATAAAATAACTTAAAACCCTATCTCCTGGGCGCTGGGGGGCTGTGTAATTCCTTGGGACATTATTACATGTTCTTTGGATTTTTGAAAAACTCTGTCTCATAATTTTAATCAGATGTGTTTGGTGAAAGAGGGAGGGGGGTTGTAGGAGGGGGGGGGGACTAAATGCCGTCCATCACTTTTGGCGCTGAAAAAATGACACTTAAAGAGCCTTTTCTAAAGATAAACAACCATCCCTTCCATAAAAACCTTTAATACCCCCTGGGCATAACTTACAACCCTTGCCCCTAATCTCTGGGGCTTGTTTCAACCTCAAAATGCTTGTTATGTAATATTTAGACTATTTTGAATAGAATGGATGTCTCAAAATTTCTATTAGATGCATTTCAGGACAATACGACGGATGTGTGTGGCGGGGGCTGGAGGTGATGACTGCCCTCCGATTATTTTGACACTTAAAAAGAGGACTAGATCGTCTGATTATCAATCAAATAAACCCTCTCTGAAGTTTATATAACCACCCTTTCTATAAAAACCTTATATGCCCCCAGGGGATAACTTACAACCCTTGCCCTGAGGGCTGGGGGATTTACTATCCTCAAAGACACAATTTCCATTCCAAATACGCTGAACAAAATGGTTATTTTAATATTTTGATTGGAAGTGTTTGGGGAAATGATGTGCTTGGGGGGGTCATTTGCTCTTGCTTCATTTTTGACTAATAAAAAAAGGCACTAGTCCTCTCAATTTTTAATCGAATGAGCCCTTTTTGAAGCTTCTACGACAAAACATTCTATAAAAACCTTATATGCCCTAAGGGCATAACTTAATACCCTTGTCTTGAGGGTTATGGGAGGGGGGGGGTTGTCATCCTGAAAGACATAATTTTCAGACCTTTCAACTACGTTGAACAAAATGGCCATATCCAAATGTTAATCGGAAATGTTTGGGGAAACGATGGGCGTGGGGGGGGGGGGTGATTCTCCTTCCGAGTACTTTCGACTAATAAATAGGGCAATAGCCCTCTCAATTTCCAATCGAAAGAGCCCTTTTTTGAAGCTTTTACGACAACACTTTCTATAAAAACCTTATATACCCCGAAGGCATAACTTACAACCTTAGCCCTGAGGGCATAACTTACAACATGACTACTTAATAACAAGATAATAGGTTATTCCCCCTGGGCATAACTTACAACTATTACCTTGAGGGCTGTGGGGGGAGTGTCATCGTCAAAGACATAATTTTTGGACCTTTCAACTACGTTGAACAAAATGCCTATCTCAAAATTTTGATTGGTTGTGTTTGGGAAAATGGTGGGCTTGAGAAGGGGGTTAGTTGCCCTCCAATCACTTTCAACAATTAAAAATGGCACTAACCCTTTCAATTTCCAATCGAATGAGCCCTTTTTGAAGTTTCCACGACAACGCTTTCTATACAAACCTTATATGCCCTCATGACCTAACTTGCAACCCTTGCCCTGAGGGCTGTGGGGGGGGGGCGTCATCCTCAAATACATAATTTCCGGATCGTTCAACTATGTTTAACAAAATGGCTATCTCAAAATTTTAATTGAATGTGTTTGGGGAAATTGTGGGCTTGGAAGGGGTGTTAGTTGCCCTCCAATCACTTTCGACTATAAAAAGGGGCACTAGCCCTTTCAGTTTATAATCGAATGAGTCCTTTTTGAAGTTTCTACAACAACTCTTTCGATATGAAGTGCCCTGGTCTAAAAGAAAAAAAATAATAATACATTGTGCCAACATCGTTCTTTACTTACTAGGCAGCACTGTTGCGATGCCTGTGATAGTTTAAAGGTCAAATAACTACCTCTAAGGTTGACACCCCCAGTACCTGTTACAAGGGCTTTAAATTATGCAGGTTGCCCATTGTTAACATATGAGGTCTTCTCATAATCAGCGCAATTGCGCTGCCTACGTAAAGAACGATGTTGGCACAATGTATTATTTATTATTTTTTTTTCTTTAGACCAGAGCACTTCGTATCGAAGGAGTTATTGTAGAAACTTTGAAAAGGGTTCATTTGACTGGAAATAGGAGTGGCTTCTGCCCTTTTTAATAGTCGAAAGTGATTGGAAGGCAAGTAACACCCCCCCCTTCCATGTCCACCATTTCCCCAAACACATCCAATCAAAATTTTGAGATGGTAATTTTGTTCAGCGTAGCTGATTTCCAGATAGAAATTATGTTTTTCAGCAGGAAACTCCCCCACAGCCCTCAGGGCAAGGGTTGTAAGTTATGCCCTGGGGCCATATAAGGTTTTTATAGTAAGTGTTGTCGTAGAAACTTCAAAAAGGGCTCATTCGATTGGAAGTTGAAAGGGCTAGTGCACTTTTTAATAGTCGAAAGTGATTGGAGGGCAACTAACCCCCCTCTCGCGCCCACCATTTACCCAAACACATCCAGTACAAATTTTTAGATAACAATTTTGCTCAAAGTAGTTGAAAGTCCTGGAAATTAGGTCTATGAGGATGACAAACTCCCCCCCCCACAACCTTCAGGGCAAGCGGGGTAAGTTATGCCCTGGGGACATATAAGGTTTTTGTTGAAAGCTTTGTCGTAGAAACTTCAAAAAGGGCTCATTTGATTTGAAATTGAAATGGCTAGTGCCATTTTTAATAGTCTAAAGTCATTAGAAGGCAATCAACATACCCTTCCACGCCCACCATTTATCCAAACACATTCAATGAAAATTTTGAGATAGCCATTTTGTTCAAAGTAGTTGAAAGGTCCGGAAATTGCATCTTTGAGGATGACACTCCCCCCACAGCCCTCATGGTAAGGGTTGTAAGTTATGCCCTGGGGGTTTATAAGTTTCTTATTGAAAGCTCTGTTATTGAAACTTGAGAAAGGGCTCATTCGTCTGGAAATTCAAAGGGCTAGTGCCCTTTTTAATAGTCGAAAATGAAGTGAGGGCAACTAACCCACCTCTCACGCCCACCTTATCCCCAAACACATCCAATCAAGATTTTTAGATAGCCATCGTAGTTACAAGTTTTAGAAATTAGGTATTTGAGGATGATAACCCCCTCAGAGCCCTCGGGGTTAAGGTTATAAGTTATGCCCTGGGGGCACATAAGGTTTTTATACGAAAGAGAGAGAGAGAGAGAGAGAGAGAGAGAGAGAGAGAGAGAGAGAGAGAGAGAGAGAGAGAGAGAGAGAGAGAGAGAGAGAGAGAGAGAGAGAGAGAGAGAGAGAGAGAGAGAGAGAGAGAGAGAGAGAGAGAGAGAGAGAGAGAGAGAGAGAGAGAGAGAGAGAGAGAGAGAGAGAGAGAGAGAGAGAGAGAGAGAGAGAGAGAGAGAGAGAGAGAGAGAGAGAGAGAGAGAGAGAGAGAGAGAGAGAGAGAGAGAGAGAGAGAGAGAGAGAGAGAGAGAGAGAGAGAGAGAGAGAGAGAGAGAGAGAGAGAGAGAGAGAGAGAGAGAGAGAGAGAGAGAGAGAGAGAGAGAGAGAGAGAGAGAGAGAGAGAGAGAGAGAGAGAGAGAGAGAGAGAGAGAGAGAGAGAGAGAGAGAGAGAGAGAGAGAGAGAGAGAGAGAGAGAGAGAGAGAGAGAGAGAGAGAGAGAGAGAGAGAGAGAGAGAGAGAGAGAGAGAGAGAAAGAAAGAGAGAGAGAGAGAGAGATTCTAAACAAACAATTTAACATCAGTTTAGCGGCTACCCCAAGAAGTAAAAACTTGTCCAAGGGGGTGGCAAAAATACACTAACATAACAAAACATATTCGATTGGACATGATGAAAGGGATGTTTTAAAGTGAATGGAGGGCTGCCAGCCCCCCTCCAACGCCCTCTCCGAAACATTCGAGCAAAATTTTGATATAGCCATCTTTTTTTAAATTGTCTAAAGGTCAAACTTTGGAGAAGAATTCCGAGCACAATCAAAACATTCTATTTGTCGTTATCGAAACATAGTATGCTCGTTATTGAAAGGGTGTATTAGCAATATGTAAGGCACGGCTAAGGGTATTAAGTGGAAACTTACAGGGTATGTTGAGGGTAGTGTTGAAAAGTGATTGGAGGACTGCAAGTCCCCCTTGCCCTTTTTAGATGCCATCTCCCCTAAACACTGATCGAAGTTTTGAAAGTGATTTTGTTTAAAATAGGATAAAGGTCTTGCAACAATGCCTCCAGGGATACAATGCCCCCCAAAGCCCCCAGGGCAAAAATTGAAAATTATACACTTAACCCTAGTAGAAATGACCCTATTGATCGTGACGGGAGTCCATATACGGGCATAGAGTCCCTAGGGAGAAAGATTGCGTAATCGGTCAATGACCTCTTTTTTCCAAGGTCGATGGTCAATCGATCTGTTGTTGTTTGGCCACGTGTAATGACATGAGGGGTGATTTACATAATCGCTAGGGGAATGTATTGATTCACGAAGGGGAATTAGGAAACAAACATGGCTTCTTTGTTGTTTGGCTAGCCTAACCTGAGAAATTGATTTACATAATCGGCGGGGGTATGTATTGATTCAAGCAGGAGGAATTAAAAAAAAAACATGGCTTCTTTGATCTTTAGGAGAACCTAACCTGAGAAATTGATTTACATAATCGGCGGGAGAATTATTGATTCACGAAAGGGGAATTAAGAAACATTATGGTTTCTTTGATCTTTAGGCTAACCTAACCTGAGAAATTGATTTACATAATCTGCGGGGGAATTATTGGTTCACGAAATGGGAATTAAGAAACAAACATTATGGCTTCCTTATTCTTAGGTCTGAGGGATAAACGTTCTTTAGGTCAGAGAGAAAAATTAATATTCTATTTTTAGATAGGGCTTCATTGGTCTTTAGTGTCAGGAATTAGAAATGACATCACTTGTTATCTTGGAATTATGCGGGAGTCTAAAGAGATAGAAATTCTATTTTCAAATACGGCTTCACTGAGCTTTAAGTCGGAGAGATAAATTGATATTCTAACGAAACCTTAATAGTGTAGCTAGGAACATTTATGAGATGAAGAGATTAACGTAGGAAAGGGTTTCCTAGAAATTTGAAATGTGACAGCGCAGGGATGCCAAAAACAAAGGGAACACACAGAAATTACTTTTAGGGGATTATTTGGGTGAAACGGTTTTAAACATTTTAGGGAATTATTTCGGCGAAACAGTTAGAGACATTTTAAAAGATGATTTTAGAAAAGGTTTTAGAAGAGGTTTTGAGTGTGGTCGTTATAGTAAACAAGTTCTATTTAAACAGTGTCGCGAGGTCCTCTACCCCGACCCCAAAGGGCTCCGATCCCCCTACCCCAACCCCGAAGGAAGCCCCCGGTCCCTAAAGGTCCCTCGGGCTCCCAAAGGACCACGCCCCTCCCCCTTTTCACCATTTTTTTTAAATAATTATTGAATTTTTTTAACATGGCATTTTTTTTAACTTTTTACGTATCATAAAATGACATGAAATATGCTTACGGCTCTACCGATCGTACTCTGTGCTTGTTTATAGACAAGACATGGCTTTCCCACTGGTACTCTGTGTGTAAGTTTCTGTGTGTGTGTGTTTAAGTTTTTATGTGTGTGCAAGTTTTTGTGTGTGTAAGTTTTTGTGTGTGTGTTTGTAAGTTTGTGTGTGTGTGTGTGTAAGTTCTTGTGTGTGTGTATGTTTTTGTGTGTGTGTGTAAGTTTTTGTGTGTGTGTGTGTAAGTTTTGTGTGTGTTTAAGTTTTTGTGTGTATGTAATTTTTTGTGTGTGTGTAAGTTTTTGTGTGTGTGTAATTTTTTGTGTGTGTCTAAGTTCTTGCGTGTGTGTAAGTTTTGTGTGTGTGTAAGTTTTTATGTGTGTGTATGTTTTTGTGTGTGTGTGTAAGTTTTTTTGTGTGTGTGTGTAAGTTTTTGTGTGTGTGTGTGTGTGTGTTAGTTTTTGTGGGTGTGTGTGTGTGTAAGTTTTTGTGTGTATGTAACTTTTTGTGTATGTGTGTAAGTTTTTGTGTGCGTGTAAGTTTGTGTGTGTGTAAGTTTTTTTGTGTGTGTGTAAGTTTTTTTGTGTGTGTTTGTGAGTTTTTTTGTGTGTGTGTAAGTTTTTGTGTGTGTGTGTAAGTTTTTGTGTGTGTGTTAATTTTTGTGTGCGTGTAAGTTTTTTGTGTGTGTGTGTGTGTTTCTGTATGTTTGTAAGTTTTTGTGTATGTGTGTAAGTTTTTTTTTGTCTGTGTAAGTTTTTTTGTGTGTGTGTGTTAGTTTTTGTGTGTGTGTAAGTTTTTGTGTGTGTGTGTAAGTTTTTGTGTGCGTGTAAGCTTTTGTGTGTGTTAGTT
The DNA here is from genome assembly GCF_049724085.1 of Artemia sp. Qi Xiang Cuo. NCBI lineage: Eukaryota > Metazoa > Arthropoda > Branchiopoda > Anostraca > Artemiidae > Artemia > Artemia sp. Qi Xiang Cuo. The sequence continues at coordinate 53,374,307 of NC_142795.1, forward strand.
TTTGTGAATGTGTAAGTTTTTGTGTGTGTGTGTTTGTGTGTAAGTTTGTGTGAGTGTGTGTGTGTGTGTGTGTGTGTGTAAGTTTTTTTGTGTGTGTAAGTTTGTGTGTGTGTGTAAGTTTTTGTGTGTGTGTAAGTTTTTGTGTGTGTGTAAGTTTTTTTGTTTTTGTGTAAGTTTTTGTGTTTGTTTTAGTTTTTATGTGTGTGTATGTTTTTTTGTGTGTGTGTAAGTTTTTGTGTGTGTGTATGTTTTTGTGTGTGTGTAAGTTTTTGTGTGTGTGTGTAATTTTGTGTTTTTTTTTAATTTTTTTTTTGTGTGTGTATTTTATTGGTAGTGTGTTATTTTTTTTGCTTGTGTAATTTCTTGTGTGCGTGTGTTATTTTTTTTTGTGGGTGTGTAAGTTTTTGTGTGTGTGTGTATATTTTTGTGTGTCTGTATTTTTTTTTATTTTTTTGTTTGTGTGTGTGTTTGTGTAAGTTTGTTTAAGTTTGTAAGTTTTTGTGTGTGTGTGTATTTTGTTGTGGTTTTTTAATTTTTTTTGCGTTTTATTGTAAGTGTGTGTGATTAATTTTTTGTGTGTTTGTAAGTTTTTTTGTGTCTGCAATTTATTGTTTGTGTGTTAGTTTTTTTTTGTGTGTGTAAGTTTTTTTGTGTTTAAGTTTTTGTTTGTGTTTAACTTTTTGTGTGTGTGTGTGTAATTTTTTTTGTGTGTTGTAAATTTTTTTTTTGTGTTTAAGTTTTTTTGTTTTTTTGTTTGTTTTTTTGTTTGTTTTATTTTTTTGTGTGTGTGTATTTTTGTGTTTGTTTGTCAGTTTTTGTGTGTGTGTAAGTTTTTGTGTGTGTAAGCTTTTGTGTGTGTGTAAGTTTTTTTTGTGTGTGTGTAATTTTTTTTGTGTGTGTTAAGTTTTTGTGTGTAAGTTTTTGTGTGTGTGTAAGTTTTTGTGTTTGTGTAAGTATTTTTTTGTGTGTGTGTGTTTAAGTTTTTTTGTTTGTGTAAGTTTTTTTTTGTGTGTGTAATTTTTTGTATTTGTATAATTTTTTGTGTGTGTGTTAGTTTTTTTGTGTGTGTGTGTAAGTTTTTGTGTGTGTGTAAGTTTTTGTGTGTGTGTAAGTTTTTCTGTGTTTAAGTTTTTGTGTGTGTGCAAGTTTTTGTATGTGTGTAAGTTTGTGTGTGTGTGTGTGTGTATGTTTTTGTGTGTGTCAGTTTTGTGTGTGTGTAACTTTTTGAGTGTCTTTTAGTTTGTTTTTGTGTTTTAGTTTTTTTGTGTGAGTATGTTTTTGTGTGTGTGTGTAAGTTTTTGTGTCTGTGTATGTTTTTGTGTTGTCTTTATTTTTTGTTTTTTTTTAAGTTTTTTGTGTGTGTCTAAGTTTTTGTGTTTGCTTAAGTATTTGTTTGTTTGTAAGATTTTGTATGTGTTTTTATTTATTGTGTGTGTGTGTGTAAGTTTTTTTTTTTTGTGTGTTTGTAAGTTTTTGTGTGTGTGTAAGTTTTTGTGTGTGTGTAAGTTTCTGTGTGATTGTGATTATTTTCTATGAAGATAAAAAGTTTCACTTTAATTCTAAATTTTCTTAAATTCAATTCCGACTTTTCTCAGAGATGAAAAAATTTTAAGTTCTGTTCCAAATATTTTCCCGGAAGAAGAAAAGTCCCAAGACATAAAAAATTTAAAGTTCACTTCTAAATTTTTCCATAGAAGATAGGAAAAGTTATACTATGATTGTGATTATTTTCCATGAAGATAAAAAGTTTCACATTAATTCAAAATTTTCTTAAATTCAATTCCAACCTTTCTCAAAGAGATGAAAAAATTTAAAGTTTTTGTTCCAAATATTTTCCCGGAAGAAGAAAAGTTCAACTTCGATTCTGAATTTTCTTAATGAAAATGAAATAAATTATTGATCAATTCTATTTTCTTGAAATAATATAAAATTGTCCACTTCAATTCATATTTTTCTCAGAGAGATGAAAAAATTAAAAATACTGTTCCAAATTTTTCATAGAAGATAGAAAAGTTCAAGTTCTCTTTTGAATTTTACCAAAGAACATAATTCAATTCTAATTTCTCCAGAGAAAATAAAAAGCTTCCACTTCAGTTTTAAGCTCACCAAGACATGAAAAATTTAAAGTTCACTTCTAAATTTTTCCGTAGAAGATAGGAAAACTTATGCTATGATTGTGATTATTTTCTATGAAGATAAAAAGTTTCACTTTAATTCCAAATTTTCTTAAATTCAGTTCAGACCTTTCTCAAAGAGATGAAAAAATTTAAAGTTCTTTTCCAAATATTTTCCCGGAAGAAGAAAAGTTCAAATTCGATTCTGAATTTTCTCAATGAAAATGAAATAAGTTATTGATCAATTCTATTTTCCTAAAATAATATAAAAAGTTTCCACTTCACTTCAGATTTTTCTCAAAGAGATGAAAAAATTTAAATACTGTTCCAAATTTTCATAGAAGATAGAAAAGTTCAAGTTCTCTTCTGAATTTTACCAAAGAACACAATTTAATTCTAATTTCTCAAGAGAAAATAAAAAAGCTTCCACAGATTATTTTCCATTAAGATAAAAATTTTCACTTTAATTCTAAATTTTCTTAAATTCAATTCTGACCTTTCTTAAAGAGATGAAAAAATTTAAAGTTCTGTTCAAAATATTTTCCCGGAAGAAGAAAAGTTGAACTTCGATTCTGAATTTTCTCAATGAAAATGAAATAAGTTATTGATCAATTCCATTTTCCTAAAATAATATATAATTTACCACTTCAGTTAAGATTCTTCTCTAAGAGATGAAAAATTTAAAATATTGTTCCAAATTTTTCTTAGAAGATAGAGAAGTTCAAGCTCTCTTTTGAATTTTACCAAAGAACATAATTCAATTCTAATTTCTCCAGAGAAAATAAAAAGCTTCCACTTCAGTTTTAAGTTCACCAAGACATAAAAAATTTAAAGTTCAGTTCTAAATTTTTCCATAGAAGATAGGAAAAGTTATACTATGATTGTGATTATTTTCCATGAAGATAAAAAGTTTCACTTTAATTCTAAATTTTCTTAAATTCAGTTCCGGCTTTTAACATCGAAATGAAAAATTTAAAGTTCTGTTCCAAATTTTTCATAGAAGATAGGAAGTTATACTTTTATCGTGAATATTCAAGTCCTCTTCTGAATTTTACCAAAGAACATAATTCAATTCTAATTTCTCCAGAGAAAATAAAAAGCTTCCACTTCAGTTTTAAGTTCGCCAAGACATAAAAAATTTAAAGTTCAGTTCTAAATTTTTCCGTAGAAGATAGGAAAAGTTATACTACGATTGTGATTATTTTCTATGAAGACAAAAAGTTTCAATTTAATTTTAACTTTTCTTAAATTCAATGCCGACTTTTCTCAAATAAATGAAAAAATTTAAATTTCTTTTCCAAATATTGTCTTGGAAGAAGAAAAGTTCAATTTTGATTCTGAATTTTCTCAATGAAAATGAGATAAGTTGTTGATCAAGTCTATTTCCCCCAAAATAATATAAATAGTTTCCACTTCAGTTCAAATTTTTCTCAAAGAGAGGAAAAAATTTTTTATACTGTTCCAAATTTTTCATAGAAGATAGAAAAGTTCAAGTTCTCTTCTGAATTTTACCAAAGAACACAATTCAATTCTAATTCCTCCAGATAAAATATAAAGCTTCCACTTCATTTTTAATTTCAACAAGACATAAAAAATTTAAAGTTCAGTTCTAAATTTTTCCTTAGAAGATAGGAAAAATTATACTATGATTGTGATTATTTTCTATGAAGATAAAAAGTTTCACTTTAATTCTAAATTTTCTTAAATTCAGTTCTGACCTTTTTCAAAGGGATGAAAAAATTTAAAGTTCTGTTCCAAATATTTTCCCGGAAGAAGAAAAGTTCAACTTCGATTCTGAATTTTCTCAATGAAAATGAAATAAGTTATTGATCAATTCTATTTTCCCAAAATAATATAAAAATTTTCCACTTCAGTTCATATTTTTCTCAAAGAGATGAAAAATTTAAAATACTATTCCAAATTTTTCATAGAAGATAGAAAAGTTCAAGTTCTCTTCTGAATTTTACCAACAAACACTATTCAATTCTAATTTTTCCAGAGAATATAAAAAGCTTCCACTTCAGTTTTAATTTCACCAAGACATAAGAAATTTACATTTATGTTCTAAATTTTTCCGTTGAAGATAGGAAAATTATACTATGATTGTGATTATTTTCCATGAAGATAAAAAGTTTAACTTTAATTCAAAATTTTCTTAAATTCAGATCCGACTTTTCACATAGAGATGAAAAAATTAAAAGTTCTGTTCCAAATTTTTCATAGAAGATTGGAAAAGTTATACTTTGATGGTGAATATTCAAGTTCTCTTCTGAATTTTACCAAATAACACAATTCAATTCTAATTTCTCCAGATAAAATAAAAAAGCTTCCGCAGATTATTTTCCATGAAGATAAAAAGTTTCACTTTAATTCTAAATTTTCTTAAATTCAATTCCGACCTTTCTCAAAGAGATGAAAAAATTTAAAGTTCTGTTCAAAATATTTTCCCGGAAGAAGAAAAGTTGAACTTCGATTCTGAATTTTCTCAATGAAAATGAAATAAGTTATTGATCAATTCTATTTTCCTAAAATAATATAAAATTTACCACTTCAATTCAGATTCTTCTCTAAGAGATGAAAAAATTTAAAATATTGTTCCAAATTTCTCTTAGAAGATAGAGAAGTTCAAGTTCTCTTCTGAATTTTACCAAAGAACATAATTCAATTCTAATTTCTCAAGAGAAAATAAAAAGCTTCAACTTCAGTTTTAAGTTCACCAAGACATAAAAAATTTAAAGTTCAGTTCTAAATTTTTCCATAGAAGATAGGAAAAGTTATACTTTGATTGTGATTATTTTCCATGAAGATAAAAAGTTTCACTTTAATTCCAAATTTTCTTAAATTCAGTTCCGACTTTTCACATCGAGATGAAAAATTTAAAGTTCTGTTCCAAATTTTTCATAGAAGATAGGAAAAGTTATACTTTGATCGTGAATATTCAAGTTCTCTTCTGAATTTTACCAAAGAACATAATTCAATTGTAATTTCTCCAGAGAAAATAAAAAGCTTCCACTTCAGTTTTAAGTTCACCAAGACATAAAAAATTTAAAGATCAGTTCTAAATTTTTTCGTAGAAGATAGGAAAAGTTATACTACGATTGTGATTATTTTCTATGAAGATAAAAAGTTTCAATTTAATTTTAAATTTTCTTAAATTCAGTTCCGACTTTTCTCAAAGAGATGAAAAAATTTAAAGTTCGTTTCCAAATATTTTCCCGGAAGAAGAAAAGTTCAACTTCGATTCTGAATTTTCTCAATGAAAATGAGATAAGTTATTGATCAATTCTATTTTCCAAAATAATATAAAAAATTTCCACTTCAGTTCAAATTTTTCTCAAAGAGAGTAAAATTTTTTTAATACTGTTCCAAATATTTCATAGAAGATAGAAAAGTTCAAGTCCTCTTCTGAATTTTACCAAAGAACACAATTCAATGCTAATTCCTCCAGATAAAATAAAAAGCTTCCACTTCAGTTTTAATTTCAACAAGACATAAAAAATTTAAAGTTCAGTTCTAAATTTTTCCTTAGAAGATAGGAAAAGTTATACTATGATTGTGATTATTTTCTATGAAGATAAAAAGTTTCACTTTAATTCTAAATTTTCTTAAATTCTGTTCTGACCTTTCTCAAAGAATTAAATTTAAAGTTTTGTTCCAAATATTTTCCCGGAAGAAGAAAAGTTCAACTTCGATTCTGATTTTTCTCAATGAAAATGAAATAAGTTATTCATCAATTCTATTTTTCCAAAATAATATAAAAAGTTTCCACTTCAGTTCAGATTTTTCTCAAAGAGTTGAAAAATTTAAAATACTATTCCAAATTTTTCATAGAAGATTGAAAAGTTCAAGTTCTCTTCTGAATTTTACCAACAAATACAATTCAATTCTTAGTTTTTCCAGAGAAAATAAAAAGCTTCCACGTCAGTATTAGTTTCACCAAGACATAACAAATTTAAAGTTAAGTTCTAAGTTTTTCTGTTGAGGATAGGAAAATTATACTATGATTGTGATTATTTTCAATGAAGATAAAAAGTTTCAGTTTAATTCTAAATTTTCTTAAATTCAGTTCCGACTTTTCACATAGAGATGAAAAAATTTAAAGTTCTGTTCCAAATTTTTCATAGAAGATTGGAAAAGTTATACTTTGATCGTGAATATTCAAGTTCTCTTCTGAATTTTACCAAAGAACACAATTCAATTCTAATTTCTCCAGAGAAAATAAAAAAGCTTCCGCAGATTATTTTCCATGAAGATAAAAAGTTTCACTTTAATTCTAAATTTTCTTAAATTCAATTCCGGCCTTTCTCAAAGATATGAAAAAATTTAAAGATCTGTTTCAAATATTTTCCCGGAATAAGAAAAGTTGAACTTAGAGTCTGAATTTTCTAAATGAGAATGAAATAAGTTATTGATCAATTACATTTTACTAAAATAGTATATAATTTACAACGTCAGTTAAGATTCTTTTCAGAGATGAAATATTTTTAATTATTGTTCCAAATTTTTCTTAGAAGATAGAAAATTTAAAGCTCTCTTTTGAATTTTAGCGAAGAATAAAATTCAATTCTAATTTCTCCAGAGAAAATAAAAAGCTTCCTCTTCAGTTTTAAGTTCACCATGACAAAACAAATTAAAAGTTCAGTTCTAAACTTTTACATAGAAGATAGGAAAAGTTATACTATGATTGTGATTATTTTCGATGAAGATAAAAAGTTTCACTTTAATTCTAAATTTTCTTAAATTCAGTTCCGACTTTTAACATCGAAATGAAAAATTTAAAGTTCTGTTCCAAATTTTTCATAGAAGATAGGAAGTTATACTTTGATCGTGAATATTCAAGTTCTCTTCTGAATTTTACCAAAGAACATAATTCAATTCTAATTTCTCCAGAGAAAATAAAAAGCTTCCACTTCAGTTTTAAGTTCATCAAGACATAAAAAAATTTAAAGTTCAGTTCTAAATTTTTCCGTAGAAGATAGGAAAAGTTATATCATGATTGTGATTATTTTCTATGAAGATAAAAAGTTTCACTTTAATTCTAAATTTTCTTAAATTCAGTTCCGACTTTTCTCAAAGAGATGAAAAAATTTAAAGTTCGTTTCCTAATATTTTCCCGGAAGAAGACAAGTTCAACTTCGATTCTGAATTTTCTCAATGAAAATGAAATAAGTTATTGATCAATTCTATTTCCCCAAAATAATATAAAAAGTTTCCACTTCAGTTCAAATTTTTCTCAAAGAGAGGAAAAAATTGTTAATACTGGTCCAAATTTTTCATAGAAGATAGAAAAGTTCAAGTTCTCTTCTGAATTTTACCAAAGAACACAATTCAATTCTAATTCCTCCAGATAAAATAAAAAGTTTCCACTTCAGTTTTAATTTCACCAAGACATAAAAAATTTAATGTTCAGTTCTAAATTTTTCCTTAGAAGATAGGAAAAGTTATACCTTGATTGTGATTATTTTCTATGAAGATAAAAAGTTTCACCTTAATTCTAAATTTTCTTAAATTCAGTTCCGACTTTTTTCAAAGAGATGAAAAAATTTAAAGTTCTGTTCCAAATATTTTCCTGGAAGAAGAAAAGTTCAACTTCGATTCTGAATTTCCTCAATGAAAAAGAAATAAGCTATTGATCAATTCTATTTTCCCAAAATAATATAAAAATTTTCCACTTCAGTTCAGATTTTTCTCAAAGAGTTGAAAAATTTAAAATACTATTCCAAATTTTTCATAGAAGATTGAAAAGTTCAAGTTCTCTTCTGAATTTTACCAACAAACCCAATTCAATTCTTAGTTTTTCCAGAGAAAATAAAAAGCTTCCACTTCAGTTTTAATTTCACCAAGACATAAAAAATTTAAAGTTCTGTTCTAAGTTTTTCCGTAGAAGATAGGAAAAATTATACTATGATTGTGATTATTTTCCATGAAGATAAAAAGTTTCACTTTAATTCTAAATTTTCTTAAATTCAGTTCCGACTTTTCACATAGAGATGAAAATATTTAAAGTTCTGTTCCAAATTTTTCATAGAAGATTGGACAAGTTATACTTTGATCGTGAATATTCAAGTTCTCTTCTTAATTTTACCAAAGAACACAATTCAATTCTAATTTCTCCAGAGAAAATAAAAAAGCTTCCGCAGATTATTTTCTATTAACATAAAAAGTTTCACTTTAATTCTAAATTTTCTTAAATTCAATTCAGGCCTTTCTCAAAGAGATGAAAAAATTTAAAGTTCTGTTTAAAATATTTTACCGGAAGAAGAAAAGTTCAACTTCGATTCTGAATTTTCTCAATGAAAATGAAATAAGTTATTGATCAATTCCATTTTCCTAAAATAGTATAAAATTTACCACGTCAATTCAGATTTTTTTCAGAGATAAAATAATTTTAAATATTGTTCCAAATTTTTCTTAGAAGATAGAAAAGTTCAAGTTCTCTTCTGAATTTTACCAAAGAACATAATTCATTTCTAATTTCTCCAGAGAAAATAAAAAGCTTCTACTTCAGTTTTAAGTTCACCATGACATAAAAAATTTAAAGTTCAGTTCTAAATTTTTCCATAGAAGATAGGAAAATTTATACTATGATTTTGATTATTTTCCATGAAGATAAAAAGTTTCACTTCAATTCTAAATTTTCTTAAATTCAGTTCAGGCTTTTAACATCGAAATGAAAAATTTAAAGTTCTGTTCCAAATTTTTCATAGAAGATAGGAAGTTATACTTTTATCGTGAATATTCAAGTTCTCTTCTGAATTTTACCAAAGAACATAATTCAATTCTAATTTCTCCAGATAAAATAAAAAGCTTCCACTTCAGTTTTAAGTTCACCAAGACATAAAAAATTTAAAGATCTTTTATAAATTTTTCCGTAGAAGATATTAAAAGCTATGCTATGATTGTGATTATTTTCTATGAAGACAAAAATCTTCAATTTAATTTTAAATTTTCTTAAATTCAATTCCAACTTTTCTCAAAGAGATGAAAAAATTTTATTTTCGTGTCCAAATATTTTCCCGGAAGAAGAAAAGTTCAACTTCGATTCTGAATTTTCTCAATGAAAATGAAATAAGTTATTGATCAATTCTATTTCCCCCAAAATAATATAAAAAGTTTCCACTTCAGTTAAAATTTTTCTCAAAGAGAGGAAAAAATTGTTAATACTGGTCCAAATTTTTCATAGAAGATAGAAAAGTTCAAGTTCTCTTCTGAATTTTACCAAAGAAAACAATTCAATTCTAATTCCTCCAGATAAAATATAAAGCTTCCACTTCAGTTTTAATTTCACCAAGACATAAAAAATTTAAAGTTCACTTCTAAATTTTTCATTATAAGGTTGGAAAAGTTATACTATGATTGTGATTATTTTCTATGAAGATAAAAAGTTTCACTTTAATTCTAAATTTTCTCAAATTCAGTTCTGACCTTTTTCAAAGGGATGAAAAAATTTAAAGTTCTGTTCCAAATATTTTCCCGGAAGAAGAAAAGTTCAACTTCGATTCTAAATTTTCACAATGAAAATGAAATAAGTTATTGATCAATTCTATTTTCCTAAAATAATATAAAATTTACCACTTCAATTAAGATTCTTCTCTAAGAGATGAAAAAATTTAAAATATTGTTCCAAATTTCTCTTAGAAGATAGAAAAGTTCATTTTCTCTTCTGAATTTTACCAAAGAACATAATTCAATTCTAATTTCTCCAGAGAAAATAAAAAGCTTCCTCTTCAGTTTTAAGTTCACCAAGACATAAAAAATTTAAAGTTCAGTTCTAAATTTTTCCATAGAAGATAGGAAAAGTTATACTATGATTGTGATTATTTTCCATGAAGATAAAAGTTTCACTTTAATTCTAAATTTTCTTAAATTCAGTTCCGACTTTTCACATCGAGATGACAAATTTAAAGTTCTGTTCCAAATTTTTCATAGAAGATAGGAAAAGTTATACTTTGATCGTGAATATTCAAGTTCTCTTCTGAATTTTACCAAAGAACATAATTCAATTCTAATTTCTCCAGAGAAAATAAAAAGCTTCCACTTCAGTTTTAAGTTCACCAAGACATAAAAAATTTAAAGTTCAGTTCTAAATTTTTCCGTGGAAGATAGGAAAAGTTATACTACGATTGTGATTATTTTCTATGAAGATAAAAAGTTTCACTTTAATTCTAAATTTTCTTAAATTCAGTTCCGACTTTTCTCAAAGAGATGAAAAAATTTAAAGTTCGTTTCCAAATATTTTCCCGGAAGAAGAAAAGTTCAACTTCGATTCTGAATTTTCTCAATGAAAATTAAACAATTTATTGATCAATTCTATGTCCCCAAAATAATATAAAAAGTTTTCACTTCAGTTAAAATTTTTCCCAAAGAGAGGAAAAATATTAATATACTGTTCCAAATTTATAATAGATGATAGAAAAGTTAAAGTTCTCTTCTGAATTTTACCAAAGAACACATTTCAATTCTAATTCCTCCAGATAAAATATAAAGCTTCCACTTCAGTTTTAATTTCACCAAGACATAAAAATTCTAAAGTTCACTTCTAAATTTTTCCTCAGAAGGTAGGAAAAATTATACTATGATTGTGATTATTTTCTATGAAGATAAAAAGTTTCACTTTAATTCTAAATTTTCTTAAATTCAGTTCTGACCTTTTTCAAAGAGATGAAAAAATTTAAAGTTCTGTTCCAAATATTTTCCCAGAAGAAGAAAAGTTCAACTTCGATTCTGAATTTTCTCAATGAAAATTAAATAAGTTATTGATCAATTCTATTTTCCTAAAATAGTATAAAATTTACCACTTCAATTCAGATTTTTTTCAAAGAGATGAAAAAATTTATAAATATTGTTCCAAATTTTTCGTAGAAGATAGAAAAGTTCAAGTTCTCTTCTGAATTTTACCGAAGAACATAATTCATTTCTAATTTCTCCAGAGAAAATAAAAAGCTTCCACTTCAGTTTTAAGTTGACCATGACAAAGAAAATTTAAAGTTCAGTTCTAAATTTTTCCATAGAAGATAGGAAAAGTTATACTTTGATCGTGAATATTCAAGTTCTCTTCTGAAGATTAAAGTTTCACTTTAATTCTAAATTTTCTTAAATTCAGTTCCGACTTTTCACATCGAGATGAAAAATTTAAAGTTCTGTTTCAAATTTTTTATAGAAGATAGGAAGTTAAACTTTTATCGTGAATATTCAAGTTCTCTGCTGAATTTTACCAAATGACTTAATTCAATTCTAATTTCTCCGGAGAAAATAAAAAGCTTCCATTTCAGTTTTTAGTTCACCAAGTCATAAAAAATTTAAAGTTCAGTTCTAAATTTTTCCGTAGAAGATAGGAAAAGTTATACTACGATTGTGATTATTTTCTATGAAGATAAAAATTTTCACTTTAATTCTAAATTTTCTTAAATTCAGTTCCGACTTTTCTCAAAGAGATGAAAAAATTTAAAGTTCGTTTCCAAATATTTTCCCGGAAGAAGAAAAGTTCAACTTCGATTCTGAATTTTCTCAATGAAAATGAAATAAGTTATTGATCAATTCTATTTCCCCAAAATAATATAAAAAGTTTCCACTTCAGTTCAAATTTTTCTCAAAGAGAGGAAAAATTTAAAATACTATTCCAAATTTTTCATAGAAGATAGAAAAGTTCAAGTTCTCTTCTGAATTTTACCAAAGAACACAATTCAATTCTAATTCCTCCAGATAAAATATAAAGCTTCCACTTCAGTTTTAATTTCACCAAGACATAAAAATTCTAAAGTTCACTTCTAAATTTTTCCTTAGACGGTAGGAAAAGTTATACTATGACTGTGATTATTTTCTATGAAGATAAACAGTTTCACTTTAATTCTAAATTTTCTCAAATTCAGTTCCGACCTTTCTCAAAGAAATAAAAAAAATTAAAGTTCTGTTCCAAATATTTTCACGGAAGAAGAAAAGTTCAACTTCGATTCTGAATTTTCTCAATGAGAATGAAATAAGTTATTGATCAATTCTATTTTCCTAAAATAATATAAAATTTACCACTTCAATTCAGATTTTTCTCAAAGAGATGAAAAAATTTAAAATATTGTTCCAAATTTTTCTTAGAAGATAGAAAAGTTCAAGTTCTCTTCTGAATTTTAGCAAAGAAAATAATTCAATTCTAATTTCTCAAGAGAAAATAAAAAGCTTCCACTTCAGTTTTAAGTTCACCATGACATAAAAAATTTAAAGTTCAGTTCTAAATTTTTCCATAGAAGATAGAAAAATTTATACTATGATTTTGATTATTTTCCATGGAGATAAAAAGTTTCACTTCAATTCTAAATTTTCTTAAATTCAGTTCCGGCTTTTAACATCGAAATGAAAAATTTAAAGTTCTGTTCCAAATTTTTCATAGAAGATAGGAAGTTATACTTTTATCGTGAATATTCAAGTCCTCTTCTGAATTTTACCAAAGAACATAATTCAATTCTAATTTCTCCAGAGAAAATAAAAAGCTTCCACTTCAGTTTTAAGTTCACCAAAACATAAAAAATTTAAAGTTCAGTTCTAAATTTTTCCGTAGAAGATAGGAAAAGTTATACTACGATTGTGATTATTTTCTATGAAGATAAAAATTTTCAATTTAATTCTAAATTTTCTTAAATTCAGTTCGGACTTTTCTCAAAGAAATGAAAAAATTTAAAGTTCGTTTCCAAATATTTTCCCGGAAGAGGAAAAGTTCAATTTCGATTCTGAATTTTCTCAATGAAAATGAGATAAGTTATTGATCAATTCTATTTCCCCCAAAATAATATAAATAGTTTCAACTTCAGTTCAAATTTTGCTCAAAGAGAGTAAAATTTTTTTAATACTGTTCCAAATTTTTCATAGAAGATAGAAAAGTTCAAGTCCTCTTCTGAATTTTACCAAAGAACACAATTCAATTCTAATTCCTCCAGATAAAATAAAAAGTTTCCACTTCAGTTTTAATTTCAACAAGACATAAAAAATTTAAAGTTCAGTTCTAAATTTTTCCTTAGAAGATAGGAAAAGTTATACTATGATTGTGATTATTTTCTATGAAGATAAACAGTTTCACTTTAATTCTAAATTTTCTTAAATTCAGTTCTGACCTTTCTCAAAGAGATGAAAAAATTTAAAGTTCTGTTCCAAATATTTTCCCGGAAGAAGAAAAGTTCAACTTCGATTCTGAATTTCCTCAATGAAAATGAAATAAGTTATTGATCAATTCTATTTTCCCAAAATAATATAAAAATTTTCCACTTCAGTTCAGATTTTTCTCAAAGAGATGAAAAATTTAAAATACTATTCCAAATTTTTCATAGAAGATAGAAAAGTTCAAGTTCTCTTCTGAATTTTACCAACAAACACAATTCAATTCTAATTTTTCCAGAGAAAATAAAAAGCTTCCACTTCAGTTTTAAGTTCACCAAGACATAAAAAATTTAAAGTTCTGTTCTAAATTTTTCCGTAGAAGATAGGAAAATTATACTATGATTTTGATTATTTTACATGAAGATAAAAAGTTTCACTTTAATTCTAAATTTTCTTAAATTCAGTTCCGACTTTTCACACAGAGATGAAAAAATTAAAAGTTCTGTTCCAAATTTTTCATAGAAGATTGGAAAAGTTATACTTTGATCGTGAATATTCAAGTTCTCTTCTGAATTTTACCAAAGAACACAATTCAATTCTAATTTCTCCAGAGAAAATAAAAAAGCTTCCGCAGATTATTTTCCATGAAGATAAAAAGTTTCACTTTAATTCTAAATTTGCTTAAGTTCAATTCAGGCCTTTCTCAAAGAGATGAAAAAATTTAAAGTTCTGTTCAAAATATATTCCCGGAAGAAGAAAAGTTCAACTTCGATTCTGAATTTTCTCAATGAAAATGAAATAAGTTATTGATCAATTCCATTTTACTAAAATAGTATAAAATTTACCACTTCAATTCAGATTTTTTTCAGAGATGAAATATTTTTAATTATTGTTCCAAATTTTTCTTAGAAGATAGAAAAGTTCAAGTTCTCTTATGAATTTTACCAAACAACATAATTCATTTCTAATTTCTCCAGAGAAAATAAAAAGCTTGTACTTCAGTTTTAAGTTCACCAAGACATAAAAAATTTAAAGTTCAGTTCTAAATTTTTCCTTGGAAGATAGGAAAAGTTATACTACGATTGTGATTATTTTCTATGAAGATAAAAATTTTCACTTTAATTCTAAATTTTCTTAAATTCAGTTCCGACTTTTCTCAAAGAAATGAAAAAATTTAAAGTTCGTGTTCCAAATATTTTCCCGGAAGAAGAAAAGTTCAACTTTGATTCTGAATTTTCTCAATGAAAATGAAATAAGTTATTGATCAATTCTATTTCCCCCAAAATAATATAAAAAGTTTCCACTTCAGTTCAAATTTTTCTCAAAGAGAGGAAAAATTTTTTAATACTGTTCCAAATTTTTCATAGAAGATAGAAAAGTTCAAGTTCTCTTCTGAATTTTACCAAAGAACACAATTCAATTCTAATTTCTCCAGAGAAAATAAAAAGCTTCCACTTTAGTTTTAAGTTCACCAAAGACATGAAGAAATTTAAAGTTCACTTCTAAATTTTTCCATAGAAGATAGGAAAATTTATACTATGATTTTGATTATTTTCCATGAAGATAAAAAGTTTCACTTTAATTCTAAATTTTCTTAAATTCAGTTCCGGCTTTTCACATCGAGATGAAAAATTTAAAGTTCTGTTCCAAATTTTTCATAGAAGATAGGAAGTTATACTTTGATCGTGAATATTCAAGTTCTCTTCTGAATTTTACCAAAGAACATAATTCAATTCTAATTTCTCCAGAGAAAATAAAAAGCTTCCACTTCAGTTTTAAGTTCACCAAGATATGAAAAATTTAAAGTTCAGTTCTAAATTTTTCCGTGGAAGATAGGAAAAGTTATGCTACGATTGTGATTAATTTCTATGAAGATAAAAAGTTTCACTTTAATTCTAAATTTTCTTAAATTCAGTTCCGACTTTTCTCAAAGAGATGAAAAAATTTAAATTTCGTTTCCAAATATTTTCCCGGAAGAAGAAAAGTTCAACTTCGATTCTGAATTTTCTCAATGAAAATGAAATAAGTTATTGATCAATTCTATTTCCCCCAAAATAATATAAAAAGTTTTCACTTAAGTTCAAATTTTTCTCAAAGAGAGGAAAAATATGTTTATACTGGTCCAAATTTTTCATAGAAGATAGAAAAGTTCAAGTTCTCTTCTGAATTTTACCAAAGAACATAATTCAATTCTAATTTCTCCAGAGAAAATAAAAAGCCTCCACTTAAGTTTTAAGTTCACCAAGACATAAAAAATTTAAAGTTCAATTCTAAATTTTTCCATAGAAGATAGGAAAAGTTATACTATGATTGTGATTATTTTCCATGAAGATAAAAAGTTTCACTTTAATTCTAAATTTTCTTAAATTCAGTTCCGACCTTTCTCAAAGAGATGAAAAAATTTGAAGTTCTGTTCCAAATATTTTCCGGAAGAAGAAAAGTTCAACTTCGATTCTGAATTTTCTCAATGAAAATGAAATAAGTTATTGATCAATTCTATTTTCCCAAAATAATATAAAAATTTTCCACTTCAGTTCAGATTTTTCTCAAAGAGTTGAAAAATTTAAAATACTATTCCAAATTTTTCATAGAAGATAGAAAAGTTCAAGTTCTCTTCTGAATTTTACCAAAGAACATAATTCAATTCTAATTTCTCCAGAGAAAATAAAAAGTTTCCACTTCAGTTTTAAGTTCACCAAGACATAAAAAATTTAAAGTTCAGTTCTAAATTTTTCCGTAGAAGATAGGAAAAGTTATACTACGATTGTGATTATTTTCTATGAAGATAAAAAGCTTCACTTTAATTCTAAATTTTCTTAAATTCAGTTCCGACTTTTCTCAAAGAGATGAAAAAATTTAAAGTTCGTTTCCAAATATTGTCCCGGAAGAGGACAAGTTCAACTTCGATTCTGAATTTTCTCAATGAAAATGAAATAAGTTATTGATCAATCCTATTTCCCCCAAAATAATATAAAAAGTTTTCACTTAAGTTCAAATTTTTCTCAAAGAGAGGAAAAAAATTTTAATACTGTTCCAAATTTTTCATAGAAGATAGAAAAGTTCAAGTTCTCTTCTGAATTTTACCAAAGAACACAATTCAATTCTAATTCCTCCAGATAAAACAAAAAGCTTCCACTTCAGTTTTAATTTCACGTAGACATAAAAAATTTAAAGTTCAGTTCTAAATTTTTCCTTAGAAGATAGGAAAAGTTATACTATGATTGTGATTATTTTCTATGAAGATAAAAAGTTTCACTTTAATTCTAAATTTTCTTCAATTCAATTCTGACTATTCGCAAAGAGACGAAAAAGATTATAGTTCTATTCTAAATATTGTCCCAGGAGAAGATAAATTCAACTTCGATTTTGAATTTTCACAATGAAATTGATATAATCTATTGATCAATTCTATTTTCCCAAGATAATATAGAAATTTTCCAGTTCAGTTCAGATTTTTCTCAAAGAGTAGAAAAATTTAAAATACTATTCCAAATTTTTCATAGAAGATAGAAAAGTTCAAGTTCTCTTCTGAATTTTACCAACAAACACAATTCAATTCTAATTTTTCCAGAGAAAATAAAAAGCTTCCACTTCAGTTTTAAGTTCATCAAGACATAAAAAATTTAAAGTTCTGTTCTAAATTTTTCCGTAGAAGATAGGAAAATTATACTATGATTTTGATTATTTTCCATGAAGATAAAAAGTTTCACTTTATTTCAAAATTTTCTTAAATTCAGTTCTGTCTTTTCATACAGAGATGAAAATATTAAAAGTTCTGTTCCAAATTTTTCATAGTAGATAGGAAAAGTTACACTTTGATCATTAATATTCAAGCTGTCTTCTGAATTTTACCAAAGAACACAATTCAATTCTAATTTCTCCAGAGAAAATAAAAAGCTTCCACTTCAGTTTTAAGTTCACCAAGACATAAAAAATTTAAAGTTCAGTTCTAAATTTTTCCATAGAAGATAGGAAAAGTTATGCTATGATTGTGATTATTTTCTATGAAGATAAAAAGTTTCACTTCAATTTTAAATTTTCTCAAAGAAGTGAAGAAAAGTTCAACTTCAATTCTGAATTTTCTCAATGAAAATGAAATAAGTTATTGATCAATTATATTTTCCCAAAATAATATAAAATTTTCCACTTCAGTTCAGATTTTTCTCAAACAGATGAAAAAAATTTAAAATACTGTTCCAAATTTTTCATAGAAGATAGAAAATTTCAAGTTCTCTTCTGAATTTTACCAAAGAACATAATTCAATTCTAATTTCTCAAGAGAAAATAAAAAGCTTGCATGTCAGTTATAGAGTTCATCAAGAAATAAAAAATTTTAAGTTCCCTTCTAAATTTTTCCATGGAAGATAGGAAAAGTTATACTATGATTGTGATTATTTTCTATGAAGATAAAAAGTTTCACTTTAATTCTAAATTTTCTTAAATTCAATTCCGACCTTTCTCAATGAGATGAAAAAATTTAAAGTTCTGTTCCAAATATTTTCCCGGAAGAAGAAAAGTTCAACTTCGATTCTGAATTTTCTCAATGAAAATAAAATAAGTTAATTAATCAATTCTATTTTCCTAAAATAATATAAAATTTTCCACTTCAATTCAGATTTTTCTCAAAGAGATGAAAAAATTTAAAATATTGTTCCAAATTTTTCATAGAAGATAGGAAAAGTTATACTTTGATTGTGAATATTCTTTATGAAGATATGGATCTCCACTTTAATTCTGAGTTTTCTCGAAGAAGTGTAAAATGTACAAGTTCTCTTCTGAATTTTCTTTGAGAAGAGAAAAAAAAGTTAGCTCAATTCTGAAATTTACCAATGAAAATGAAAAAGCTTCCATTTCAGTTCCTAATTTCTCAAAGACATAAAAAATTTAGAGTTCAATTCTAAATTTTACCATAGAAAATAGGAATGGCTATACTATGATTGTGATTATTTACCATGAAGATAAAAAGTTTCACTTTATTTCTAATTTTTCTTAAATTCAGTTCATTCATCTAACCACCAAAAACAATAGGCTAGGTTAGGTTAGGTATAAATAAATATTAATAAATAATTAGAAAAATTTCTCCATGTTTAAGTTAGGTTAGGTTAGGTTAACATATCATGAGCGCTCATGATAAGCTAACCTAACCTAACTTAAACATGGTAAAAAGATTAAATTAGGTTAGGTTAGGCTAGATTAAGTTAGGTTAGGTTAAGTTAGGTTAGGTTAGCCTACGTACGCGCGCGTACGTAGGCTAACCTACGTAACTTAAGTTAGTATAACTTTTCCTATCTTCTACGGAACAATTTAGAAGTGAACTTTAAATTTTTCATATCTTGGTGAACTTAAAACTGAAGTGGAAGCTTTTTATTTTCTCTGGAGAAATTAGAATTGAATTATGTTCTTTGGTAAAATTCAGAAGAGAACTTGAACTTTTCTATCTTCTATGAAAAATTTGGAACAGTATTTTTAATTTTTTCATCTCTCTGAGAAAAATCTGAATTGTAGTAGAAAATTATATATTATTTTAGGAAAAGAGAATTGATGAATAACTTATTTCATTTTCATTGAGAAAATTCAGAATCGAAGTTGAACTTTTCTTCTTCCGGGACAATATTTGGAAAAGAGCTTTAAATTTTTTCATCTCTTTGAGAAAGGTTGGAATTGAATTTAAGAAAATTTAGAATTAATGTGAAACTTTTTATCTTCATGGAAAATAATCACAATCATAGTATAACTTTTCCTATCTTCTATGGAAAAATTTAGAAGTGAACTTTAAATTTTTTATGTCTTGGGACTTTTCTTCTTCCGGGAAAATATTTGGAACAGAACTTAAAATTGTTCCATCTCTTTGAGAAAAGTCGGAATTGAATTTAAGAAAATTTAGAATTAAAGTGAAACTTTTCATCTTCACAGAAAATAATCACAATCACACACAAATACTGACACACAAACAAAAACTTACACACACAAAAAAAATTACACACACACACACACAAAAAAACATACACACAAACACAAAAATTACACACAAATACAAAAACTAACACACACACAAAAACTTAGACAAACAAAAAAAACTTACACACACAAAAAAACTTACACACACACAAAAACTTACACATACACAAAAACTTACACACACACAAAAACTTACACACACAAAAAAACTTACACACACACAAAAAGTTACACACACACAAAAAGTTACACACACACAAAAACTAACACACACAAAAACTTACACACACACACACACACAAAAACTAACACACACAAAAACTTACACACACACAAAAACTTACACACACAAAAACTTACAAACAAAAAAAAACTTACACACACACAAAAACTTACACACACACACAAAAACTAACAAACACAAAAGAACTTACACACACACACAAAAACTGACACACATACAGAAACTTACACACACACAAAAAAACTTGAATACACAAAAAAAATTACACACACACAAACACACAAAAACTAACACACAAACAAAGACTAACACACACATAAAAAAAAAGAAAAACAAAAAATTACAAAAACAAAAAAAATTACAAAAACACAAAAAAAACTTGCAAAAAAACAAAAACTAAAAAAAAAAAAAAAAAATACACAAAAAAGAATACTTACACACACAAAAAAAACTTAAACACACAAAAAAACTAACACATACAAAAAAACTTACACACACACAAAAAACTTAAACACACATAAAAAAATACACACACACACACAAAAAGTTACACACACACAAAAACTTACACACACAAAAACTTACACACACACAAAAAAACTTACACACACAAAAAAAATTGCAGACACAAAAAAACTTACAAACTCACAAAAACTTAAACACACACAAAAACTTACAACACACACAAAAACTTACACACACACAAAAACTTACAAACACACACAAAACCTTACAGACGCAAAAAAACTCACACACAAACAAAAACTTACACACACACAAAAACTTACAGAAAAGAAACAAATTACACACACAAAAACTAAGAACACAACACACAAAACAAACGACAGAAAAATAGAAATTACACACACACAAAAACTTTCAAACATACACACACATACAAACACAAAAAAAAACTTACACAAAAACAAAAAAAATTACACACACACAAAAACTTACACACACACAAAAACTTACACACACAAAAAACTTACACACACAAAAAAAACTTACACACACAAAAAAACTTAAACACACACAAAAAAACTAACACAAAAACAAAAAGTTACAAAAACAAATAAACTTACACACAAAACAAACAAAATCACACACACACTCAAACACAGACTCTCTCTCTCACTCACACACAGACTCAATCACAGACTCACTCACAGACTCACTCACAGACACACACACAGACACACTCCCACACACACACTCACACACACACACCTACTAACACACAGACGAACACTAAGACACACACACAGTCTAAGTCTCGGACACACACACAGTCACTATCACCGACACAGACACAGACAAAGAAAGGGACACACACACAGACAGAGAAGCAGAGACACACACACACACACACACAGACACACACACACACAAACACAAAGACAAACACCGAGAACCAGACACAGAGACACACAGCACACACACACACACACACTGACACACAAACAAACACAAACACAAATAAACACATAAAAAGAAACTAAAACACACACACACACACACACACAGACAGACACACAGACACACACACAGACACACACACAGACGCACACACAGACACACACTCACACACACACACAGAGGCACAAACACAAACACACACACACACACACACACACACGCACCCTCCCCCACACCCCCAAACACACACACAGACACACACACACACACAACACACACAGACACAGAAAATGATACACACACACACACACACACAGACACACACACAGACACACACACAAACACACACACACAAACACACACATACACTCACACAGACACTGACACAGACAGATTGACAGACACACACACAGACACACACACAGACACACACACAGACACACACACAGACACACACACAGACACACACACAGACACACACACAGACACACACACATAGACACACACATACACAGACAAAGACCCACACCCAGACACACACACAGACACACACACAGACACCCCCAAACAAACACACAACCCACCACACACCCACTATCCCACACAAAAACTCACCCACTGACCCACAGACACCCACACACACACTCTCACACTCAGAGACAGACACAGAGACATAAACACAGACAGACAATCACAAAGAAACACACATAGACGCACACACCGACGCACACACAGAGCCACACAACCAGAACAAACAACACCCCGCCAACCAGCACACATCCGCGCATCACCCCCACACACCCACACACACAGACATAGAGACACACACAGACACACACACAGACACACACACAGACACAGAAACAGACACACACACAGACACACACACAGACACACACACAGACACACACAAACAAACACACACAGACACACACACAGACACACACACTGACACACACACAGACACACACACAGACACAAACACAGACACACACACAGACACACACACAGACACACACACATACACAAACACAGAAACACACACAGACACACACACAGACACACAAACATAGACACCGCAAGTCAGCCAACCCGACACACACACAGAGACACACACAGACACACACACAGACACACACACAGACACACACACAGATGCACAATCAGAAACACACACAGACACACACACATACACACAGAGAGAAACACACAGAGACACACACACAGACACACACAAACACAAACAAACACATACCCATACAGACACATACACACAAACACATACACACTCCATCCCCATCACTCTAACAAACTATCACCCACACATAGACACACACACACACCCCCACAGACACACAACCAAAGACCGACAGCCAGACACACAAATACACACATAGAAACACATATAAAGACACACACATCCACACACAGACACACACACACACACACACACACACACACACACACACACACACACACACACACACACACACACACACACACACACACACACACACACACACACACACACACACACACACACACACACACACACACACACACACACACACACACACACACACACACACACACACACACACACACACACACACACACACACACACACACACACACACACACACACACACACACACACACACACACACACACACACACACACACACACACACACACACACACACACACACACACACACACACACACACACACACACACACACACACAAACACACACACGACACATACACAGACACACACACAGACACACACACAGACACACACACAGACGCACACACAGACACACACACAGACACACACACATACACACAAACAGAACAAAACACGGAACCACACACAGAAACACACAAAGACACAGACACACACACACACACACACACACACACAGACGCCCACACAGACAACCACACATACACAGACCAACACCAACCCCGAGAACACCCCCCCGACACACACACAGACACACACCCAGACCACACACACACACACACACACAGACACACACACAGACACACACACAGACACACACACAGACACACACACAGACACACACACAGACACAGACACACACAGACACACACACACCACACACACCACACACACCACACACACCACACACACCACAGACACACACACAGACACACACACAGACACACACACAGACCACACACACCGACACACACACAGACACACACACAGACCACACACACAGACACACACACAGACACACACACAGACACACACACAGACACACACACAGACACACACACAGACACACCACACAGACACACACACACCACACACACACAGACACACACACACGACACACACACACACACACACACACACACACACACACACACACACACACACACCACACACACCACACACACACACACACACACACACACACACACACACACACACACACACACACAGACACACACAGACACACACACACCACACACACCATACACACCACACACACCACACACACCACACACACCATACACACACACACAAACAATACACACCATACACCACACACACACCACACACACCACACACCACAAACACCACACACACACACACACACACACACACACCACACACACCACACACACCACATACACCACACACACACACACACACACACACACACACACACACACACACACACACACACACACACACACACACACACACACACACACACACACACACACACACACACACACACACACACACACACACACACACACACACACACACACATACACACACACACATACACACTCACACACACACACACACTAACACACACTCACAAATACACACACACAGTATATAAAACTCAAACACTCTACATATATCTATCTCAAAGTCCCACAGTCTCTCACACACTCACACACACTGTGCCTAACTCACACACACACTCACACAAACTTACACACAAACACACACACAAACAAACTTACACGCACAAAAAATCTTACACGCACACAAAAACTTACACACACAAAAAAAAAAACTCACACAGACAAAAAAAAACTTACACACATACACAAAAACTTACACACATACACAAACACACACACACAAAAAAAAACTACACACACATAAAAACTTACACACACACACAAACTTACACACACACAAAAACTTACACAAGCACAAAAAAATACACACACATAAAAACTTACACACACACAAAAAAACTTACACACACACAAAAAATTACAGACACACACAAAAACTTACACGCACACAGAAACTAACATACACACACAAAAACTTACACACACACAAAAACTTACACACATAAACACTTACACACACACACACACAAAAACTTACACACACACACACAAAAACTTACACACACACACACACACAAACTTACACACACATAAAAACTTACACACACACAAAACTTACACACACACAAAAACTTACACACACACAAAAAAACTTACACACACAAAAAAACTTACACACACAAAAAAACTTACACACACACAAAAACTAACACACACACAGAAACTTACACACAAAAACTTACACACACACACACACAAAAACTTACACACACAAACAAAAAAATAAACACACAAAAGAAAATACACACGCACACACAAAAATTTACACACACACACACAAAAACTTACACACACAAAAACTTGCACACACACAAAAACTTACACACACACAGAAACTTACACACAGAGTACCAGTGGGAAAGCCATGTCTTGTCTATGAACAAGATCAGAGTACGATTGGTAGAGCCGTAAGCATATTTCATGTCATTTTAAGATACGTAAAAAAGTTAAAAAAATGCAATGTTAAAAAAATTCAAAAATTATTTTTAAAAATTGGTTGAAAGGGGGGGGGGGTGGCCCTTGGGGCGCCGGGGGGACGTTTTGGGACCGGGGGTTTCCTTGGGGGTTGGGGTAGGGGGATCGGAGCCCTTTGGGGTCGGGGTAGAGGACCTCACGACACTTTAAATAGAACTTGTTTACTATAACGACCACACTCAAAACCTCTTCTAAAACCTTTTCTAAAATCATCTTTTAAAATGTCTCTAACTGTTTCGCCGAAATAATTCCCTAAAATGTTTAAAACCGTTTCACCCAAATAACCCCCTAAAAGTAATTTCTGTGTGTTCCCTTTGTTTTTGGCATCCCTGCGCTGTCACATTTCAAATTTCTAGGAAACCCTTTCCTACGTTAATCTCTTCATCTCATAAATGTTCCTAGCTACACTATTAAGGTTTCGTTAGAATATCAATTTATCTCTCCGACTTAAAGCTCAGTGAAGCCGTATTTAAAAATAGAATTTCTATCTCTTTAGACTCCCGCATAATTCCAAGATAACAAGTGATGTCATTTCTAATTCCTGACACTAAAGATCAATGAAGCCCTATTTAAAAATAGAATATTAATTTTTCTCTCTGACCTAAAGAACGTTTATCCCTCAGACCTAAGATTAAAGAAGCCATAATGTTTGTTTCTTAATTCCCATTTCGTGAACCAATAATTCCCCCGCAGATTATGTAAATCAATTTCTCAGGTTAGGTTAGCCTAAAGATCAAAGAAACCATAATGTTTCTTAATTCCCCTTTCGGGAATCAATAATTCCCCCGCCGATTATGTAAATGAATTTCTCAGGTTAGGTTCGCCTAAAGATTAAAGAAGTCATCTTTGTTTTTTAATTCCTCCTTTGTGAATCAATACATTCCCCCGCCGATTATGTAAATCAATTTCTCAGGTTAGGCTAGCCAAACAACAAAGAAGCCATGTTTGTTTTTTAATTCCCCTTCGTGAATCAATAAATTGCCCTAGCAATTATGTAAATCACCCCTCCTGTCATTACACGTGGCCAAACAACAACAGATCGATTGACCATCGACCTTGGAAAAAAGAGGTAATTGACCGATTACGCAATCTTTCTCCCTAGGGACTCTATGCCCATATATGGACTCCCGTCACGATCAATAGGGTCTTTTCTACTAACCCTGTTTTAATTGCAGGGCTTGTCGTTAGGAAAAGGGGGAGTGTTTTATTCTGATGTGTTTGACAAGGTTTTGTGTAGTAAGCCGAAACTTCGGGGAATGTTGAGGGACATGTATAATTAAATCAAATGATACTATATGCATCCAGTTTTTTTTTGAAAAGGTGTATTTACAAAATCCCGAGAACGGGTGAAGGTATTAAGTATGAAATTTTAGGGTATGTTGATGGGGATGTTCATTTCCAAAGCCCTTTTAGCTGCAAAGACATCTGAGTGTTCAAGGTGTTTGTTTTACGTTACATAAGTTGCCATATGCTTCAAGAAATTACAAAACCTCGCACAGCCCCTGGAGCAAGTGTTTTAAGTTCCATAAGTTGCCCTTTGTTTATATATAAGGGGGCAAGTTTGATCCTGTGTCTCCAAAAGGCTATGGGTATTATCGGTAAAACCGTTAGAAAATGCTGAGGGGGGTATCAAGCAAAATCAAAACACTTTATGCAGGAAGGTTGTCAAAAGGACCAATAGCAATATCTAAGGAATGGCTAAGGGTTTACTGAGAGGGAAGTAGAAAAATGAACGGAATGCAACCAACCCCCCTCCTCTTGCCCTTTTAGATGCTCCTCTGATAGAGATATTGATAATCTGACAAACCGATAGAAAATCTGATACACTGATAGAAATATTACAACGCCTTTATACTCGAAACAGTCACAAGGTCTTATAGCTTTGCTCCCACGAATTCCATGCTGCCATAGCCCTTGGGCTTGGATTGTAAATTATCCGATTTGTCCATTTTTAACTTGCAGGATTTATGATTGGAAATGATTTATCATGGGGAATGTTGTGGTTGAGCTAAATCACAAGACACTAGCTGTATCCAAGTTATCAAAAAGACATATCTACAATATCTTAGGAACGGGTGAAACTTTCAGGGCCACTACTACTGCAACTGCGGCTGAAAATGCAATCGAATGTGAATGCAACTGTGACTACTTCCGACTTTGAAACTTGCGACTGTGACTGCGACTGCTTGCAACTGGTACTACGTTTACTTGTGACTACTTTCAGAGAATGTTAGGGGATGGTGAACAAAATCAAAACACATTATGTGTATGCTGATTGTCAAAAGGTTGCATCACCAATATCTCAGGAACGGCTGAGGGCATTAAGTTGAAAGTTTCAGGCCATGTTGAACAGTGCTTGAACCTTCAGGAAATTTTTGGGGGATTTTAAACTAAATCGAAAGACACACTATTTGCATCCAGGTTATCAACAGAACATATCTGCAATATCTTAAGAGTTGCTAAGAATATTCAATCAAAAGATGCTATGTATATCTCGGTTTGAAAAAGGGGAAGTACCTAACGATTTTAGGAAAACCTTAATTAAGCCACTTTATAAGAAAGGTGATAAAAGTGAGTGTGGTAATTATCGAGGCAATAGTCTGGTCTCTGTAGGTAGTAAACTACTTAGTAATATGATTCTTTTAGACTGAGAGATGCCGTTGACAAAGTTTTAAGAGAAGAACAGTGCGGTTTTAGAAAAAGTAGAGGATGTGTCGACAAAATTTTCACTCTTAGGCTTATAATTGAGAAGTGCCTGAGTTTTCAAACACCTTTGGTCCTCAGTTTTATAGATTATGAGCAAGCGTACGATTCTGTTGATAGAAGAGCTTTAATAAAGGTTTTATCCTTGTATGGTATACCAGACAAATACATTAAAGTAATAAGTACTATGTACGAGAAGAACACTGCTACGGTTAAGGTAGGAAATGAGGTTAGCAGCTGGTTTTGTATTAAATCAGGAGTTAAGCAGGGTTGTGTTCTATTCCCCTTTGTATGGATTATTTGTGATGGACTTTGTCTTAAGGAGCACAGGAAAGGCAATGGAAGACCACGGAATCAAATGGAGAGGAAAAAGTCTCCTGGACTTAGATGATGCTGATGATTTAAGCATCCTAGATGAAAGTGTGAGCAAAATGAATGACGTTTTAGAGGTTTTGCGAGTACAGGGTGCTAGAATTGGTTTGAAAATTAATGTTAAGAAGACTAAGTAACTAAGGCTAGGAATAAGTGAAGATGAAAAGGTGACGCTGGGTAATGAAAAGATTGAATAGGGGGGCAGCTTCACTTACCTTGGTAGCATTATTAGTAAAGATGTTGGGAGCAGTGAAGATGTTAAAAGTAGAATAGCCAAGGCTCAGGGTGTTTTTTCACAGTTAAAAAAAGTTTGGAAGAATAGGAAGGTAAGTCTGCAAACCAAGATTAGAATATTAGAAGCTACAATGATGACAGTCGTCAAATATGGCTCTGCAGCATGGACGCTCCGAAAAGCGGATGAAGATTTGCTAGATGTTTTCCAGAGAAATTGCTTGAGGATTGTTCTGGGTACCCGGCTGACTGACCGTATGTCAAACAATAGGCTATACGAAAAATGTGGTTCAATACTGCTCTCTAGGGCTATAATGAAAGAAAGGTTGAGGTGGCTAGGGCACGTTGTGCGGATGAAGTATGACAGATTGTTGAAGATTGTTCTTTTCGGCCAACCGTCTAGGGCTAAACGGAAAGCAGGTCGTCCTCGTCTGGGATGGGATGACGTCATGAAGAAAGATTTAAACTGGGACTTTGTGGGTGGGTGTAAAGAGGGAGGCTTTGAATAGATTGGGGTGGAGGAGAGACGTACATAGCTGTGTTGACCTCAGGCGGCTTGGTTCTGCGGTTAGTTGTTAGTAGTAGCAGTAGTAGTTGTAGTATTATAAAAGTGAAAACATTTAAAGGAATATTTTTCAGTAAAGTACAAATTATATTCTGGCTTTTACATAGTTACGTGGATTTTACGTATCTAAAATGTCCATAATGAAATTTCGCGTAAACTTTCAGGGAATGTTTAGAAAGTGCTGAAATAAATAAAAAGCCACTAATTAGAACACACACACACACACACACACACACACACACACACACACACACACACACACACACACACACACACACACACACACACACACACACACACACACACACACACACACACACAAACACACACACACACACACACACACACACACACACACACACACACACACACAAACCACACAAACCACACAAACCACACAAACCACACAAACCACACAAACCACACAAACCAAACAAACCACACACACCACACAAAACACACAAACAACACAAACCACAAAAACCACACAAACCACACAAACCACACAAACCACACAAACCACACAAACCACACAAACCACACAAACCACACAAACCACACAAACCACACAAACCACACAAACCACACAAACCACACACACCACACAAACCACACAAACCACACAAACCACACACACCACACACACCACACACACCACACAAATCATACAACCCACACACACCACACAAAACACACACACCACAAACAACACACACACCACACACACCACACACATCACACACACATACACATCACACACACCACACACACCATACACACCATACACACCATACACACCACACACACCAGACACACCATACACACCACACACACCATACACACCATACACACCACACACACCATACACACCATACACACCAAACACATCATACACATCGCACACATCACACACACCACACACACCACACACACCACAAACAACACAAACAACACACACACCACACAAAACACAAACAACACACACACCACACACACCACACAAACCACACACAACACACACACACACACACACACACACACACCATACACACCATACACACCACACACACCGCACACACCACACACACCACATACACACACACACACCACACACACACACACACACATACACACACACACAAACACACACACAAACACAAACACACACAAACACACACACACACACCCCCACACACAGACACTCACACACACACACTCACACACACACCAACACACACACACACACACACGCACACACACACACACTCACACACTCCCACACACCCCCACACAAACTTACACAAACTTACACACAAACACACACACACAAAAACTTACACGCACACAAAAAATTACACACACACAAAAACTTACACACACACAAAAAAAACTTACACAGACAAAAAAAAACAACTTACACACATACACAAAAACTTACACACATACAGAAACACACACACAAAAAAACTTATACGCACACAAAAACTTACACACACACACAAACTTACACACGCACACAAGAACTTACACACACACAAAAACTTACACACACATAAAAAACTTACACACACACAAAAAAACTTACACACACACACACAAACTTACACACACACAAAAAAATTACACACATACACAAAAAGTTACATACACACAAAAACTTACGAACACAAACACACAAAAACTTACACACACAAACACACAAAAACTTACACACACACACACAAAAAATTACACACACACACAAAAAAAATGACACACACAAAAAAAATTACCCAAACACAAAACTTAAAAAAACTCAAAAAATTACATACACACAAAAACTAACACACACACAAAAACTTACACACACACAAAAACTTACGCACACACACAAAATTAAACACACACAAAAACTTACACACACACACACACACAAAAACTTACACACACACACAAAAACATACACACACACAAAAACTTACACACACACACACACAAACTAACACACACACACACAAAAACTTACACACACAAAAACTTGCACACACACAAAAACTTACACACACACACAGAAACTTACACACAGAGTACCAGTGGGAAAGCCATGTCTTGTCTATGAACAAGATCAGAGTACGATTGGTAGAGCCGTAAGCATATTTCATGTCATTTTAAGATACTTAAAAAATTTAAAAAAATGCCATGTTAAAAAATTTAAAAATTTAATTTAAAAAACTGGTGGAAAGGGGGTGGGGGTGGTCCTTTGGGAGCCCGGGGGACCTTTGGGGACCGGTGGCTTCCTTCGGGGTTGGGGTAGGGGGATCGGAGCCCTTTGGGGTTGGGGTAGAGGACCTCACGACACTTTAAATAGAACTTGTTTACTATAACGACCACACTCAAAACCTCTTCTAAAACCTTTTCTAAAATCATCTTTTAAAATGTCTCTAACTGTTTCGCCGAAATAATTCCCTAAAATGTTTAAAACCGTTTCACCCAAATAACCCCCTAAAAGTAATTTCTGTGTGTTCCCTTTGTTTTTGGCATCCCTGCGCTGTCACATTTCAAATTTCTAGGAAACCCTTTCCTACGTTAATCTCTTCATCTCATAAATGTTCCTAGCTACACTATTAAGGTTTCGTTAGAATATCAATATATCTCTCCGACTTAAAGCTCAGTGAAGCCGTATTTAAAAATAGAATTTCTATCTCTTTAGACTCCCGTATAATTCCAAGATAACAAGTGATGTCATTTCTAATTCCTGACACTAAAGATCAATGAAGCCCTATTTAAAAATAGAATATTAATTTTCTCTCTGACCTAAAGAACGTTTATCCCTCAGACCTAAGATTAAAGAAGCCATAATGTTTGTTTCTTAATTCCCATTTCGTGAACCAATAATTCCCCCGCAGATTATGTAAATCAATTTCTCAGGTTAGGTTAGCCTAAAGATCAAAGAAACCATAATGTTTCTTAATTCCCCTTTCGTGAATCAATAATTCCCCCGCCGATTATGTAAATGAATTTCTCAGGTTAGGTTCGCCTAAAGATTAAAGAAGTCATGTTTGTTTCTTAATTCCCCCTTCGTGAATCAATACATTCCCCCGCCGATTATGTAAATCAATTTCTCAGGTTAGGCTAGCCAAACAACAAAGAAGCCATGTTTGTTTTCTAATTCCCCTTCGTGAATCAATACATTCCCCTAGCGATTTTGTGAATCACCCCTCAGGTCATTACACATGGCCAAACAACAACAGATCGATTGACCATCGACCTTGGAAAAAAGAGGTCATTGACCGATTACGCAATCTTTCTCCCTAGGGACTCTATGCCCGTATATGGACTCCCGTCACGATCAATAGGGTCTTTTCTACTAACCCTGTTTTAATTGCAGGACTTGTCGTTAGGAAAAGGGGGAGTGTTTTATTCTGATGTGTTTGACAAGGTTTTGTGTAGTAAGCCGAAACTTCGGGGAATGTTGAGGGACATGTATAATTAAATCAAATGATACTATATGCATCCAGTTTTTTTTTGAAAAGGTGTATTTACAAAATCCCGAGAACGGGTGAAGGTATTAAGTATGAAATTTTAGGGTATGTTGATGGGGATGTTCATTTCCAAAGCCCTTTTAGCTGCAAAGACATCTGAGTGTTCAAGGTGTTTGTTTTACGTTACATAAGTTGCCATATGCTTCAAGAAATTACAAAACCTCGCACAGCCCCTGGAGCAAGTGTTTTAAGTTCCATAAGTTGCCCTTTGTTTATATATAAGGGGGCAAGTTTGATCCTGTGTCTCCAAAAGGCTATGGGTATTATCGGTAAAACCGTTAGAAAATGCTGAGGGGGGTATCAAGCAAAATCAAAACACTTTATGCAGGAAGGTTGTCAAAAGGACCAATAGCAATATCTAAGGAATGGCTAAGGGTTTACTGAGAGGGAAGTAGAAAAATGAACGGAATGCAACCAACCCCCCTCCTCTTGCCCTTTTAGATGCTCCTCTGATAGAGATATTGATAATCTGACAAACCGATAGAAAATCTGATACACTGATAGAAATATTACAACGCCTTTATACTCGAAACAGTCACAAGGTCTTATAGCTTTGCTCCCACGAATTCCATGCTGCCATAGCCCTTGGGCTTGGATTGTAAATTATCCGATTTGTCCATTTTTAACTTGCAGGATTTATGATTGGAAATGATTTATCATGGGGAATGTTGAGGTTGAGCTAAATCACAAGACACTAGCTGTATCCAAGTTATCAAAAAGACATATCTACAATATCTTAGGAACGGGTGAAACTTTCAGGGCCACTACTACTGCAACTGCGGCTGAAAATGCAATCGAATGTGAATGCAACTGTGACTACTTCCGACTTTGAAACTTGCGACTGTGACTGCGACTGCTTGCAACTGGTACTACGTTTACTTGTGACTACTTTCAGAGAATGTTAGGGGATGGTGAAGAAAGTCAAAACACATTATGTGTATGCTGATTGTCAAAGGGGTGCATGATCAGCATCTCAGGGACGGCTAAAGGCGTTACGTTGAAAGTTTCAGGGCATATTGAACAGTGCTTGAACCTTCAGGAAATTTTTGGGGGATTTTAAACTAAATCGAAAGACACACTATTTGCATCCAGGTTATCAACAGAACATATCTGCAATATCTTAAGAGTTGCTAAGAATATTCAATCAAAAGATGCTATGTATATCTCGGTTTGAAAAAGGGGAAGTACCTAACGATTTTAGGAAAACCTTAATTAAGCCACTTTATAAGAAAGGTGATAAAAGTGAGTGTGGTAATTATCGAGGCAATAGTCTGGTCTCTGTAGGTAGTAAACTACTTAGTAATATGATTCTTTTAGACTGAGAGATGCCGTTGACAAAGTTTTAAGAGAAGAACAGTGCGGTTTTAGAAAAAGTAGAGGATGTGTCGACAAAATTTTCACTCTTAGGTTAATAATTGAGAAGTGCCTGAGTTTTCAAACACCTTTGGTCCTCAGTTTTATAGATTATGAGCAAGCGTTCGATTCTGTTGATAGAAGAGCTTTAATAAAGGTTTTATCCTTGTATGGTATACCAGACAAATACATTAAAGTAATAAGTACTATGTACGAGAAGAACACTGCTACGGTTAAGGTAGGAAATGAGGTTAGCAGCTGGTTTTGTATTAAATCAGGAGTTAAGCAGGGTTGTGTTCTATTCCCCTTTGTATGGATTATTTTGATGTACTTTGTCTTAAGGAGCACAGGAAAGGCAATGGAAGACCGCGGAATCAAATGGAGAGGAAAAAGTCTCCTGGACTTTGATTATGCTGATGATTTAAGCATCCTAGATGAAATTGTGAGCAAAATAAATGAAGCTATAGAGGTTCTGCGAGTACAGGGTGCTAGAATAGGTTTGAAAATTAATGTTAAGAAGACTAAGTCACTAAGGCTAGGAATAAGTAAAGATGAAAAGGTGACGCTGGGTAATGAAAAGATTGAACAGGGGGGCAGCTTCACTTACCTTGGTAGCATTATTAGTAAAGAGGTTGGGAGAAGTGAAGATGTTAAAAGTAGAATAGCCAAGGCTCAGGGTGTTTTTTCACAGTTAAAAAAAGTTTGGAAGAATAGGAAGATAAGTCTGCAAACCAAGATTAGAATATTAGAAGCTACAATGATGACAGTGGTCAAATATGGCTCTGCAGCATGGACGCTCCGAAAAGCGGATGAAGATTTGCTAGATGTTTTCCAGAGAAATTGCTTGAGGATTGTTCTTGGTACCCGGCTGACTGACCGTATGTCAAACAATAGGCTATACGAAAAATGTGGTTCAATACTGCTCTCTGGGGCTATAATGAAAGAAAGGTTGAGGTGGCTAGGGCACGTTGTGTGGATGAAGGATGACAGATTGTTGAAGATTGTTCTTTTCGGCCAACCGTCTAGGGCTAAACGGAAAGCAGGTCGTCCTCGTCTGGGATGGGATGACGTCATGAAGAAAGATTTAAACTGGGACTTTGTGGGTCGGTGTAAAAAGGGAGGCTTTGAATAGATTGGGGTGGAGGAGAGACGTGCGTTGCTGTGTTGGCCTCAGGTGGCTTGGTGCTGCGGTGAGTTGTTAGTAGTAGTAGTAGTAGTAGTAGTATTATAAAAGTGAAAACATTTAAAGGAATATTTTTCAGTAAAGTACAAATTATATTCTGGCTTTTACATAGTTACGTGGATTTTACGTATCTAAAATGTCCATAATGAAATTTTGCGTAAACTTTCAGGGAATGTTTAGAAAGTGCTGAAATAAATAAAAAGCCACTAATTAGAACTACTGTATTAAATTAGAAGACCAGAAAATTATTCATTATATTAACTAAAACCAAAATTTTGGTAATCAAAAACGAAAAGAGATTAATTAATACAAACCTTTCGAAAAGGAAGTTTTTCAAATAAAAGTGAAGGGCCATATTAAACTTAAGACCAGCAGAAATTAATTCTTATAATAATTTAAAACTCCAAATGGTCAAAAATTACTAATAAAGAACAAATGAAACCCAAAACAAACATAAATTAAAATAGACGATCATAGAAAGCTTACAGATACAGATATATAGATGAATAAATAAATCTTAAAATAAGTAAAAATTAAATTGAATGTTCAATTCAAACTTAAAACTAACAAAAATTACTACAAACAGTTTGGCTACTGCCCTTTTCCCCCGTCTCTAATCGAAAAGTCTAAAACTTGTTGCGTCATTTGCCCTTTGCTGGAAACGAAATATATTACAAATATTATTTATTATATTCACTACATTAAAAATAATAATAGAAATTGCAGTGAAATAAAATTTTGATTTGCCGAGTTTCCAAGAATTAATGTCATTATCTATCAAATATTCAGTTTATTTTCATTAGTTTTTTTTTCTAGTCGTCTGGATTATTATAGTGGTTTTATATTTATTTTTCGTTGATGTTTGAAAAACAAAAGTATAGTGTTCAAAATAAATATAGTTTTCAATAAAACGTAAATGACGCAACAATCTTTAGACTTTTACGGTTAGGGAAGGGGGAAAAGGGCAATGGCGAAACTCCTGTCTAGTAGTTTTTGTTCGTTTTAAGTTTGACTGAAGTTGTATTTGGAACTTCCACGAAATGGGGAGGGTGATGATCAGTTGACCAAAAAAGTTGACTAGGCACGCTACTACTACTACTACCCCTACTACAACTGTTGTTGCTACTAACACTACTACCCTGCTACTACTACCAATAGGACTACCAAGTACTACCGATCAAAAGTACTACCAATGCTGAGTATATTGAAGTGAAAATTTGAGGAAATGTTGAGGGGAAAGTTAAACTAAATCAAAATGTACTGTGCGCATACAGATTATAAAAGGGTGTATCAGTAATATCTTTGGAACGGCTTACCGTATCAAGCTGCAAATTTAAGAGGATTATGAGAGGAATAATCAACTGACCAAAAGGCAAAATATGCATGCTACCACTGCTATAAATATTGCTGCTACTGCTGTTACTACTACTACTAATACGACACTATTACTCTTCCTACTACTACCACTCCTACTATGATACTAGTACTATCAAGGTTAAGGGTATGAAGGTGAAAATTGGAGAGAATATTGAGGGAAAATTTGGACTAGTCAAAACACACTATGTGTATGCAGATTGTCAAAAGGGCGTGTCTCCGAAATGGATTAGGGTATTATGTCAGAACATTCACGGAATACTTAAAGGGGAAGATCAATCGACTAAAAGGCAATATTTGCACGCTACTACTAATACTAGTACCACTGCTACTACTCCTATTACTCCAACAACTGCTTCTATTGCAACTACTACCAACTACAATGACTACCAATAACATAATGCGACACCGAACCGCCTGAGGACAACACATCTACGCACGCTCCTCCTTCATCCCAATCTTTTCAAAATCTCAATCTTTGCACCATCTCAAGAAATTTCCATTTCCCTTAAAGCTTTCCTCACCACATGCTCCCACCCCATTCAGGGACCACCTATTTTTTGTTTGACCCTATACGGTTGACCGACAAGGACAATCTTTGGCAATCTGTCATCCTTCATCCGCAGAACGTGAGTACTACTAACGGTAAGAGTTTTGTAGGAAAACCATAGGCAGCAGAAAAACGCTGCCTAAATAAAGAACGATGTTGACACAATGTACTATTATTATTTTTTTTTATACTATGGCACTTCGTATAGAAGGAGTTGTCGTAGAAACTTCGAAAGAGGCTCAGGTGATTGAAAATTGAAAGGGATAGTGCCTTTTTTAATAGTCGAAAGTGATTGGAGGGCAATCATCCCCCCCCATGCCCATCATTTCCCCAAACACATCCAATCAAAACATTGAGATAGCCAATTTTGTTGAGCGTAAGTGAAAGGTCGGGAAATTATGTGTTTGAGGATGACACCCCCCCCCTCCGCCCAACGCTCTCAAGGCAAGGGTTTTAAGCTATGCCCTGGGGGCATATAAGGTTTTTATATAAAGAGTGGTCGTATGTATTTTGCAGGGGGCTTATTGGATTGGTAATCAGAAGTTCTAGTGCCCTTTTTAAGAGTCAAAGTTATGGGAGGGTTGCTAACTCCCCCCCCCCCACACACACACACACGTTGTATTTTCGTGAAATGCATCCAATAGAAATTTTGAGAGAGCCATTTTATTCCTAAGATTTTCCAAAGATTATATAACAGAGCTTTTTGGGTTGGGCTTGCCCCAGAGCCTTGGGGCAAGGGTTATAAGGTAAGCCCCGGGGACATTTAAGTTTTTTATGGAGGGGGTGGTTGTATAAACTCGAGGAGTCTCATTTGGTTGAAAATTGAAAGTTACAGTTCCCTTTTAAGAGTCAAAAATGATGGAGGGCAACTAGCCCCCCCCCCGACTATCCCACTTTTCACCAAACACATGTGATTGAAATTGTGAAATAGTTATTTTGTTCAAAATAGTCCACATAACACATAACAATGCCTCCAGGGTTGACACAACCCCCCTGATCCCTGGGGCAAGGGTTGTAAGTTGTGCCCTAGGGGCATATTAGGTTTTTGTAGAATGGGTGGTCGTAAAAACTTCAGATGGGGTTCATTTGATTTGGAATTGGAAGTTTTAGTGCCATTTTTAAGAGTAAAAAGTAATTTGAGAGTAACGAGCCCCCCCCCCCCCGATATTATTTAATAATATGTAATAATAATGTAATAATAGCCTATACATATTATTTAATGCGCTAATTCAAGAGTCAAAGTCATCCTTTTTAAGAGTCGAAGTGATCAGAGGACAGCTACCCCCCCCCCCCCTCGCACTTCGTTTTTTCTCGAAATGCATCCAATAGAAATTTCGAGATAGCCATTTAATTCAAAATAGTCCAAAGATCATATAACAAGGCTTTTGGGGTTGAAACAAACCTCCAGAGCCTTGGGACAAGGGTTATAAGGTATGCTTCGGGGACATTTAAGGTTTTTATGGAGGCAGTGGTTGATAACCTCTAGAGGGGGTTCATTTTGTTGAAAATTGGAAGTTCTAGTTCCCTTTCAAAAGTCAAAACTAATGGAGGGCAACTAGCCCCCTTGACTACCCCTCTTTTCATCAAACGCATCTGATTGAAATTGTGAGATAGTTATTTTGTTCAAAATAGTTAAAAGAACATATAACAGTGCCTCCAGGGCTGACGCAACCCCCAAGAGCCCTGGGAGAAGAGTTGTAAGTTGTGCCCTGGGGGTATGTAAGGTTTTTGTAGAATGGGTGGTCGTACAAATTTCAGATGGGGCTCATTTGATTAGGAAGTTCTCATTTGAAGTTACAGTGCCCTTTTTAAGAGTAAAAAGTAATTTGAGAGCGACCAGCCCCCCCCCCCACGCCCATCATTTCCCCAAACACATCTAATGAAAATTTTGGGACAAAAATTTTATTCAGCGTATTTGAAAGGTACAGAAATTATGTCTTTAAGGATGACAACCCCCCCCTCCCATCCCTCAAGGCAAGGGTTTCAAGTTGTGCCCGGGGGCATATTAGGTTTTTTTATAGAAAGGGTGGTCGTATCTGCTTCGGAGGGGACTCATTGGATTGGTAATCAGAAGTTCTAGTGCCCGGTTTAAGAGTAAAAGTGATCAGAGTGCAGCTACCCTCCCGCCCCCACACGTCTTCTTTTCTCGAAATGCATCTAATAGAAATTTCGAGATAGTCATTTTATTTAAAATAGTCCAAAGATCATATAGCAAGGCTTTTGGGGCAAGGGTTATAGGGTATGCACCGGGGACATTTAAGTTTTTTATGGAGGGAGTTTTTGTATAAACTCTAGAGGAGGCTCATTTGTTTGAAAATTGGAAGTTCTAGTTCCCTTTTAAGAGTCAAAAGTGATGAATGGTGACAATAATCCAAAGAACATATAACAATGCCTGCAGGGTTGACACAACCCCCCAGAGCCCGGGGCAAGGGCTGCAAGTTATACCCTGGGGGCATATAAGGTTTTATATGGAATGGATGGTCGTTTAAACTTCAGAATGGACTCATTTGATTTGAAATTGGAAGTTATAGTGCCCTTTTTAAGAATCAAAAGTGATTTGAGAGCAACCAGCCCCCTCCCCCCTCCCTACACCCATCATTTCCCTACACAAATATTTAAACAAAGTTTTGAGACGTCTTTTTTCAGCATTGTTGAAATGTTCCGTAATTATGCGTTTGGAGATGTTGACCCCCCTCCCCCGATGCCTCAGGACTAGGGCTGTAAGTTAGGCAATTTGTTCATTGTTTACATATTGTATATGTTATTGAGAAAAGGCATGCATGTTTGACTTTTACTTTCCCAAAATATGAAGGGCATTAAGGTGAGTCTTTCATTGACTGTTGAGGGGAGTGTTGAAGTAAATGAAAACACGTTATGTGTATATGGGTTGTCAAAAGGGTGTAACTAAGGAATGACTGAGCATATTAATTTGAAACTTTCAGGAAATGAAAGGCAATATTTCATATTGCCATCTCAATATTTCAAGGGAGATGATCAGTTGACCGAAAAGGCAATATTTTCATTTTACTACTACAACAATTGCCACTACTTCTACTGCTACCACAACTACTACTACCACCACTATCACTTAAACTACTACTTCTGTAGTGAGTACTACTAAGGCTGAGGACATTGAAATAAACATCTGAGGAAACGTTGAGCGGAAAGTTGAACTAAATCAAAACATACTATGCATACTGATTGCTGACACGGGCGTATCAGCAATATTTTTGGAACGACTTGTCGTATCAAGAGGAAACTTCGGGGCTTTCATGAGTGGGATGTTTAGATGACCAAAAGACAAAATGTACCTGCTACTACTGCTATTAATACTGCTGCTATTACTGTTAGGCCTACTACTACTAATGATACCCTATTACTACTACTACTAATAATAATAATAATAATACAGTTTTACTGCTACGGCTACCACTACTACTATGAGTAGCATTGCCTCCGTGGTTTTCATGAGACCCATACCCCGGATTCCGACGAGGTCCTGGTTTCTGGAACGAACACCCCCGGATTCCTATGAGACCCGTCATTACATGACAGCCAGCAGGTGTTTGTTAGGTCATAGGGAACTAAGAGAGGCAGGTGTTGTATCACAGGGGTGTTTAGTAATTGGAGTTGGCCCAACCATGCGTGACTTTCCTTCAGTATATTTCTCTATCGGAAGGATAAACATCGTATTAAAACAAAGTGAAGATGAACTATTCCAAGAAGACCTTCGTACATGACAGAGTTGTAGTAGCGTTGAATGCTAAGAAAGAGAAATATTTGAATTATGAAACAAGTGCTAATGGCAATCTTATTCGATATGTATGCGTGCGTTGCCACGACAGTAAGGAGTTACTTTTCTTTGGACTACCGAGAAAATTCAAGTGTTATAGAAGTGGATATGCGAGAATAGTTTCTCCTGAGAAGCTAGTGTTGAAAGAGGACGCAAAACTAAAACTTTTAGTGGATGAAAAAGGTCAACTTCTTGCTGGTGGTAAAACATTACCCGTTGATAGATCTTGTCACCATCCTCCAACTTTTACCATTCAAGGAAAGTTAAAAAGAAGACAAATGTACCCTTGCAAGCTCATGCAACATATCTTGTCTAGATGCCGAAACTGTTACCTATGTAAAAATAATATCGTAATAGATAGACAACTCGTGACTAAATTAAAAAGGGCACCAGTGGAGATTATCTGCAAGGAAATTAAAAGTGAATTGATTAAAAACAACGCCCATGCAAGCACCAATGATAACTTACCCACTAACACATTGATTGAACCATGATCAATCTATAAAAAAGGAGTAAGTTTCTTACTAACGAGATTCTTAGTTAGTCTGTAATCGGTAGTGAGAGTGTCAGGATTAAAAATTAATAAAGTGGACAGACAGAAAATTATAGGAAATCTCGTTACTTTCGAAAATGGTTAATTCTAGATGATAATTTTCAAAGATTGTCAGTGCAAAAGAGAATCTTCACTAAGAGAATGATTGATGATATAATGAGAAATGAGTCTCCGTCTTTGGACTATTGTCTGAGACCTATGTGTCGTGGCCCCAAGGAATTTACTCAACTTATAGATATATTAAATGAAACAAAACAAAATGAAATTGCCCAAATGTTTGAAGATTACACATAGTTTCAGTTACTCCTCCGATTTCTCTAGTGATCCAATAAGTTATTAGTGATAGCAAAGAACATTCATTTTCCCCAGTCAGTTTCCTTCTGGAAGTCAGACAGTCAACATCGAAAAATGTTTTACTCATGCTCATTATACTTGTATACATTGTGCAACTCTTCATCCTGTGACCTGTTGTTGATGACTATAAGGAAAAGTGTAGATTATGTAATCCGTGTAAATTGCATAGAGGATATCCTATGCAAATTAAAGACTGTAATTCCTGCCTTAAAGAGATGTGTGACTCATACTAGAGGTTTCCCATGCTCCAATTATCACTACGATAAAAGTGATCAATGGGAAAATACATAGCCTGGCATGATTGCAAAAAAAACTTAACGTGATTTCAGTTTATTTTTTAAGAGACTGGTATGGTCGAGGTTTTAAATTGTTTTGGGAAGAAGAACCTGGCCTACTCTTCAATAACTGGAATAATAAAAGTGTCTGGTTTTTCCGACATCGCTCTGAAGATACAGGCTACTATGTTTATAAACCTACACATTGCTTCAAATAAGCTAATTGAAATACGTGAATTTTACAATATGAATCAGAATGGTATTATTGACATCTCATAGAGATATAATAAAAAATGAGAATTACAATATATTGTAGAAAAGGCATTACATCACAAGTGTGCTTAGTAATTGGAATTGACGCAACCATGCATGACTTTGCTTCAGTATTATTTCTGCGCCGAAAGGATAAAATTGTAGTTAAAAAAGTGAAGATGGAATATTCCAAGAAGACGGGCGTACATGATAGAGTTGTAGTAGCATTGAATGCTAAGAAAGAGAAATATTTGAATTATGAAACAAGTGCTAATGGCAATCTTATTCGATATGTATGCGTGCGTTGCCACGACAGTAAGGAGTTACATTTCTTTGGACTACCGAGAAAATTTGATTGCTATTGAGGTGGACATGCGAGAGTAGTATCTTCAGAGAAGTTAGTGTTGAAAAAGAACGCAAACCTAAAAGTTTTAGTTGATAAAGAAGGTCAACTTCTTGCTGATGGTGAAACCTTACCCGTTGATAGATCTTATCACCATCCTTCTACTATTACTAGTCAAGGAAAGGTGAAAAGAAAACAAATGTACCCTCGCAAGTTCATGCAGTATATATTGTCTAGATGCCGAAACAGTTACCTATATAAAGATAATATTGTAATAGACAGAGAAATCGCGACTAAAATAAAAAGGGAACTAGCGGAGATCATCTGCAAGGAAATTAAAAGTGAATTGATAAAAAAAAAACGCCCGTGTAAGCACCAATGATACTCTACCCACGAACACATTCATTGAACCATGAATTAATCTATAAAAAAGGAGCAAGTTTTTTACTAATGAGATTCTTAGTTAGTCTATAATTGGTAGTGAGAGTGTTGGGATTAAAAATGAATAAAGTGGACAGACAGGAAATTATAGGAAATCTTGTTACTTTGAAAAAATGGTTAATTCTAGATGATAAATTTTAAAGATTGTCAGTGAGAAGAGAATCTTCACTAAGAGGATGATTGATGACATAATGAAAAATGAGTTTCTCTCTTTGGACTGTTGTCTGAACTTAGGTGTCGTGGCCCCCCGGCATTACTCAATTTTTAGATATATTAATTGAAACAAAACAAAATGATATTGCCCATCTGTTTGAAGATTACCCAGAGTTTCAAAAGGGGCTCATTCAATCAGAAATTGAGAAGGTTAGTGCCCTTTTTAGTATTCGAAAGTGATTTGAGCGTAACTAACCGCCCTCTCACGCCAACCATTCCTCCAAACACATCCAATCAAAATTTTCAGATATGCATTTTGTTCAACGTAGTAGAAAGTTCAGAAATTAGATCTTTGAGAATGACACCCCCCTGCTCTCAGGGCAAGGGTTCTAAGCTATGCCCTGGGGGTATATAAGGTTTTTATTGAAAGTGCTGTCGTAGAAACTTCAAAAGGGCTCATTTGATTGAAAATTGAGAGGGCTAGTGCCATTTAT
Organism: Artemia sp. Qi Xiang Cuo; assembly: GCF_049724085.1. Taxonomy (NCBI): domain Eukaryota; kingdom Metazoa; phylum Arthropoda; class Branchiopoda; order Anostraca; family Artemiidae; genus Artemia; species Artemia sp. Qi Xiang Cuo. The sequence goes on from NC_142795.1 coordinate 53,417,526, forward strand.
AATAGTTGAAAGTGATTGGAGAGCGACAAACGCTCCTCTCACGCCCACCATTTCCCCAAACACACCCAATCAAAATTTTGAGATAGCCATTTTATTTAACTTAGTTGAAAGTTCTGGAAATTAGGTCTTAGAGGATGACAACCACCCTAACAGCCGCCCTTAGGGTAAGGGTTGTAATTTATGCCTTGGGTGCATATAAGATGTCTATAGAAAGCGTTGTCGTTTCAAAAATGGCTCATTCGATTGTAAATCGAAAGGCCTAGTGCCCTTTTTAATAGTCCAAAGTGATTGGAAGGCTTGACATTTTTATAGTAAAGATCGATGTGGGTATAATGTATTATTTTGTTGTTGTTGTTGTTTAGACCAGGGCACTTCGTATCGAAGGAGTTTTCGTGGGAACTTCGAAAAGGGCTCAATCGATTGAAAATAGGAAGGGCTGATGCCTTTTTTAATAGTCGAAAGTGATTGGAGGACAACCTATCCCCCTCCCACGCCCACCCTCCCATTTGCCCATTATGTTTAAAAACTAAATTTTGCCTTAAGATTAACTCAAAATGTACTGTGTTAATGCTAATTCCCAATAAGGCATCTCAGCAGTATCCCAAGAACAACTGAGGGTATTATGTTCAAACTTTCGGGGCTACTTCTGCTCTTAAAATTTAACCAAATCAAAATAGCGTAAGTGTATCCAAGATATCAAAGAAAGTAAACAGATTTTTGTTTTTTCGAATGGTATCAAGTTCTCCATTTCAGGTCAACTAGAGGAGTATGAAACTAAATTAAACACTATTATTCGTGTCCAGATTTTTAAAAGGGTGTATGTTGTTAAAAATTGCTGAAAATTTTTCTCCAGCATACAGATAGCAGGCCAAACTATAAGTCTTAAGAAAAACGAAAAGATTTAAAGTATTATTTTCTTTTTCCCTGAAAAGACTATGTCAATATAAAACAAAGAGAAATTAATTAAAAAAAACTTTTTCTACAAAATAAGTTTATTAAAGAAAAGTAAAGAACTCCATTAAACAAAAAATGAGCAAAAATAAAATCAAATAGTCTACCAAGCGTGAAACTACCACAAATCAGAATCGATAAATAAATGAAACCCAAAACGAACAGAAATTACAATAAAGAACCGAGTCAAACTCAAAACGACCAGAAATTAACATAAGTTGAGCTCATAACCCCTATGCCTTCCCAAGGCCAGAACAAAATTTAAACTTTACTGAAAAAAATACAAATGAATGCACAATGTCAGTTTAATATACATATACTGATATTTAGTAATCAAAATGGTAATATTATTTGATTTATTAAAGTTCTAAAAATAAAAGCATCTATATTTTTTTCAGTAGGCCTAAAGGTTGAATAAATACTGACAAAATAGAATACATGGTTCCTTTAATACAAATAAATGCACTACATTTTTTTAAACAACATAAATAATCATATTTACATAAATAAACACTTGAACATAAAAAAAGCACGTGAAAATGCCGCCAGGTGGGGTGGCCAAGCTGGGCTGGAAGGTGCGGCGTTATGTGCGGGCTGGGGGCCCACGTGACGGCAAGAAACATAATAGTATAACATGAAGCACTTTAAAACTGTTTCTAATAAATAAAAAACACTAGAAAAATACGACTAGAAAGAAAAAACACGACTAGAAAATACACTGCTGAGCTAGAGACTGTCAAAGGTAAATATGGATAGAAAAAAAAGTGGCCCCCTCCTACTAACTATTGAGTTTCCTTCAGACTGAGACACCGTCTGTTATCTACACATACTTTCTCGATCTGAATTGAGGTAGTGACCGTTTGGTAGCACCCTCACACCGTCCGCTCCTACATAGACTTTGTCCGATATTGTCGACATGACATTTTTTTTTCGACTCAAACTGTGTAGTTTTTATACTTTAAAGAACGAATCGCCATGACCTTCTCTCTTGGAACTAAATTATTTCTACACAGTTCTTATAAACACGCATATTGAAATTTTCCTTTACATAGAGGGAAGGCACCCCCTTGCAGGCTTGTTTGATATCCTCATTGTGTGTTTCTACACAGTACACCTTCAGACCTGGAAACCTAGCTTTGTATATAAAGTCACCCTCCGTTTCGGGTTTTAACATTAATAATTGATTTGGGGCCTGGCGATTCACTAACTCCGGATAAATGGACTTGTTCCGTTTGGTAAAGTCCATTCTAGACCTAATGTGCTCTCCATTTTTCAAATCATCCAACAAATTATCTTTTTTAACTTTTAACAGAAGTGAATCCGTGTCTCCATATTACAATTGAACTTGCCCATTCCCCAGCCATTGGAGCTTACACTCATTGTAATAAAATTCAAACATGAGTTTCTTGGAAATTTCTAATATGGCACTACCAGCAATAATGTTTTTATTTAACTTTGCACCTCTTTCTTTTATATAAAAGGACCATATTGGAGTCTTTGACCGTAAACGATGTGAGATTCGGATCTGCAATTATTCGGGCACATTCTTTTGGGTCAGTCACAACGTCACAAAGACTCCTATTGTGCACACTTTCGAACGTCTTACCAAAGACTGAATTTAAAATAAGTTTAAAGATATATTTTTTTACATTTATTTTCTCTTTAGATCGTTTCTTAACAAAAGTGTCAACAAACGTCTGCATATAAGGTTTTTGATCAAATTGGTGGGCTCTGTGAATATTTGTGACATTGAAACCGCTGGCCGGCATCCATCGCGAAAGAACGTGATGTACAACAATATTCCGTTTCGGACGAAGGTCGGTAATAATCTTTTGTTTTGACGGTGCCCAGTACCGAAGATAAATTATAGGGACTCAATGAATCCCTAGGCACCAGTCTGTTTATGTACGGAAAAACAAAGTTCTTTACCTTGTCAGGAAGTTCAGAAGGTATTTCACCATCAGGTTTGAAAAACTATTCTTGTGGCCCGTTCTCTTCAGCAGTGTAAATATTGAAGAAAATTGAAGCATAAGGATCGTCCAGCCATTTGTAATTTCCACAGGGCAAAGAGAAGTGGGATAATGCCGATGGACGAAGAGAGTTCATGTTCAAGAAAACTGCATTCGACTTTTCACCGGGGCTGTGTCCAGTCTGGTCGGTTTTAAGGATAGGATCCCCTCATAAAACATACCCTCCTCGCATGAATCTCTCTACAAATAAGTGCTGATCCACGTCGGTGATCAGACCTATTTTAGCATCACTAATTTTTACAATTAAATCCATCACCAGATGAGGAGTTGAAAAATAATAACCCAAATTCCTCATAAATTTCGTCCGTGTTTTACAGACAATATTTAACAGCATCAATACATCACTTTCCAGGTACATTTTACAATAATCCTCCCCATTTTTACACCCTTCCTTAGCCTAAGCTGTTTATAGCAAACTCATAATCAGCAGTGGTGCATTCACGATTGCGAAGTGAATCATAAAACGCTTCGATGGGTGGTAATTTTTCCTGACCTTGCCTCGAGATAGAGTTGTAGTACTTATGCGGGTATATGCCCTTACACGTTAATAAACCATTCATTTCATCATCTGGAAAGTGCTGTTTGAGGAGGGGGAAACTATTAAAATCGTCACTTTCTTATAATTGAATGAGCTGACTTAGGGATGTGGGGAAGGAACTATAGGAATCTAAAAAACGGGTTTTATTCAAGTACGTTTTATAATCTTCAACTGCGGACCATTTGAATTCTAAGATAAGCAACTTCTCAGATGATTTGGGTATGATGTTATATGAAAAGGAACCATCCACCCATAAGCCATCTACAACTTCACCTTTATGCAAATGTGCCAACGCTGGTAATATGAATTTCAAATCGTAGTTAGAATTGTGCATGTAAACCGGCAGAAAGTATTGCTGCTCAACATTTACATTACACGATTTATGCGCAACCCCTCGGAAGTTATTCCCCCTCCCCTGATGGAATGAATTACTTAAATCATCATGATTGTGGAATTTTACATCTCCACTACCCTCAACAAATTTTTTCTTACACAACCAACACATATCTTTATTTTTAATAGCCAACTCGTCTTCTAGTGATAGTCATTGGTTAATTTGTGTTGCGGAGCCGTGAAATTGACTTATTAGCAGTTTTAATAAGTACAACCATAGCTGCGTCTATACAAACTTCCCTATCCAATGTCTCATATACTCTTACCTCTCAAAATCTTTTTGTCCAATTTTTAAAAGCTAAATTGGACAAGAAACTTTTAAAGGAGCCCATTCGTTTGGAAATTAAAAGATCTAGAGTTCTTTTTAAGAGTCAAAAGTGATTGGAGGGCAAGTAGACCCCCTCTCAAACCCACAATTTATCAAACACTTCCAATAAAAATTTTGTAATAATAATTTTGTTCAACATAGTTGAAAGGTCCAGTAACTATGTAGCTGTGTCAAACTATAGCCCTCAGAAAAAGGGTCCAAAGTTATGCGATTTGCCGAGACCAAGTGCGTTCAAGCGAAGCTTTCAGAGAATGTTGAGGGGAGTGCTGAACTAAATCAAAACATGTTATGTGCCTTATGAAGCCAGAACACATGAAGCCAGAATTGTGTTATGTTACAAGAACACAATTTGCACTTTACTGAAAAAGAAATAATTAAATTGTCAATCCACATTCATCTGTTGTTTCTGTTCAGTATTCTTGGTTATGATGTTTTTTTGATATTATGAAAAAATAGAAGTATTCCGCTCGAAATAAGTATTGGTTTCAGTAAAGTATAAATTATATTCTGGTCATCAGAAGGTGTGGAGGGTGTCAGCTCTGCTTATCTTAGTTTCTGCTCGTTTTGAGTTTGACTCGGTTATTCATTATAATTTCTGTTCGTTTTGGGTTTCATTTATTTATTGTTGGTGATTTGTAATAGTTTTACGCTTGGAAAATTATTTGAATTTATTTCTGCTCATTTTAAGTTTAATGTAGCTCTTTACTAATTTTTTTTTATAAAACTTATTTGTGGAAATATTTTTTTAAAATTAATTCTAGTAATACACATTTAAATGATGCCACCTATTGAACACAAGTAGATGTGCCTCGTTTCCAACTTTAAATCTTTTATAACTGTGGTGTGGCTTGTTATGGTGGATTAAGATTGATTGTTGATTGCATTTTCCTAACCTTAGAAAATACCTCTTATGAAAACATAGCCTTATTTACTGTTCCTTTTAATGAAGTCATCTGCTGAAGGCAATTTGGTTTCTTTTCTTTATCTTGCATTTTAGATCGTCTCTCCGTCAGATATGACTTTTCTAGTTAGAAATAAGGTCGATGGACTATTTATTTTCTTGATGTATAACATATTAGGGACTAAAGAGATAATAAAAATCTGGTTTCGTATCTTTAAGGATATCCTCAGCCGAATTTTTGAAAGCCCCCTATTTTTTTATGAAACCACTTTACCTAACAGTTACCTGGGAATAAGACTTCCTTGACATGAGCCAATGATCCCATAACCTGAGCTGGATTTTTATTAAAGAGTTTTGTTTATTATTGTGAATTTATTTTATGTGTCTTTGTTTAGTTTGTCTCCAATTCCATTAAGGATGGCTGTTGGTTATGAAGCCAAAATATTCGAATAGTCATTTATTTTTTACCGTCTCGGCAAAGTCCTTATTTACTGAAACTATTTTGTTCTGGTATGATGGAAAGGTAGTGTGATGGTTCTAGTCAAGCTAAATGGAGTTGTATATATATATATATATATATATATATATATATATATATATATATATATATATATATATATATATATATATATATATATATATATATATATATATATATATATATATATATATATATACATATATATATATATATATATATATATATATATATATATATATATATATATATATATATATATATATATATATATATATATATATATATATATATATATATATATATATATATATATATATATATATATATATATATATATATATATATATATATATATATATATATATATATATATATATATATATATATATATATATATATATATATATATATATATATATATATATATATATATATATATATATATATATATATATATATATATATATATATATATATATATATATATATATATATATATATATATATAGTACTTGATACAATTGAATAAGGTTAGTATTTAAAACCACTTATTGTTGGAAGATTTAAGAATTCTTAGCATTCAATGGGCGTAATGATTTTATTATTTCTTGCAGTGGGTGGTGACGTTGGTTTAGTTCAAGGCACATACGCTTATCACCATTATATGCAAGATAATTTTGACGACAATGGATGGGGATGTGCTTACCGTTCATTACAGACTATTTGCTCCTGGTATAGGTATATGCTTGATTTGATTTTTTTTTTTTTTTTTGTCTTTCTGCTCTGGCTTTCAAACTATTATGGATAAGATCAAGACAATTAAATCTATTTAAAAAAATGTTCCCTTTTCTAAAGGTTCAAAAGTATGCTAGGTAATGGGTCTAATCCAAATACAAGTTAATTGTAGCTTTTTTATCTAGTGAATTCATGCCAGACGCAAATAAAGAAGATCAAAATAATTAGCTTTTTCCTAGAAAAAAAGAGGATTGTTTTGGTTGTAATTACTCTTCTCTCCTTTAGCATATTTCAGAGGTAGTTTTTTTTTATGAAAATGAATAGGCATTCTTGAAAAAAATGAGAGTATTAATTTTTAGGGTAATACTACTACTACTACTACTAACAACTCACTGCAGCACCAATCCGCCTGAGACCAACACAACTCCGTATGCTCCTCCTCCATCCCAATCTATTCAAAGCCTTCCTCTCAACACCCTCCCAAGAAGTTCTCATCTCCTTTAAATCTTTCCTTATGACATCATCCCACCCCAATTGGGGACGGCCTGATTTATACTTGGATATAGCCTTTGGTATAAATGAGTATTAACTCATTTTGACAGTTTCCACCATTTTTGTAGCTAGCATATTTCTCACTAGCAGCTGTTCATAATGCTAAATAAAAACAACAAACTTTCGCTTATGACCTTAGATTATATCCAAGCAGTAAGTTAGGAGGGACGGTTGAACTAGAAGGGACTAAAAAATCTGATAAAAGGCAAATGTCGAGAAAAGCATTTCCTGAGAATAGTGCAGCAATAATTTTATTAGACCTCTCTGGCTAATAATGTTCAAAATATTTTGTAAAACATTCTTCGCCAAAACAAACCTGTATAACTGTATAACTGCTCGTTTTAACACCTTTGATTTTCAGAGAGTGTCTTTCTTAGTCTATGATTTCAGGATGAAGGTGGGCCCCAAAGCTACCACCCCCGTTATTTTAATAATGCGTTAATTTAAAATAACTTCTTATAATATTTGTCACCTATCCTTTTCAAAATAATATATGCCATGTTTTGTATTGATAGATAGGTAGGTAGATCGATCTATTCACAAGAAAGTCCTATTGGACCATGATGACATACAATAAACAAGCAAAAAAATAGAACAACAAAACGTAAACAAAAAAAAAAACTAAAAGTGATTACTCAAGAAAATCTTCACGATGCCTCATAGCTACCCGGACGAACGTTCCAATGCTATTTATATATAAATAACACTTACTTTTCGAAATTTCCAAAATCCAATCTCTCCCCTCAACCTCCCTATAAAATATTTCCAGTCGCACTTCCTTCAATTTCTTACATTCCCCTAAGAAATGATAAAAAGACTCATTCATCTCTCCACACATAGGGCAGCTGTAATGACCATCCCTCAATCTAGCCCTCCCTAAATATTTCCTTCGTTCTCCAAGAGTTATAAAATTCCTCCTTACAGACATTATCCATTTTAAATTTTCCGGACTTAGTCGCATTTTTAGATAAATTTCTTCGGTCCAGTTCTCCTTAACCTCCGCATATAGCCCCAGGGATGACGATGCCTCCTTCCCAGCTTGCCAAATCTGAACTTCCTGAGACTCTAACCTAGTAGTAACTAAGCGAGATAGGGTCTCTTACATCCATCCTATCCCCTTTCCCTCATTCCAACAATTAAGTAGCCCTGCACGGTCCAACATATTCTTCACTCGATTTGGCCTTGAATCCTTCCTCATTTCCTGAAGCATTATTAAAAATGCTTGTTTAACTAGCCTATTATCTTCTATCGATGACACCCTTTCCCAATATTTAACCTTACTAATTAGCCTACTGTGTATCATACACTTTATTCATATATCTCCTCTCAGCACTAACCCATTAAACTTATTATCAAGGACTAACATACACTTAAAAAACCTCAACTCGATTCCTTATGAAATTTACCCCCTTATCAAACCCCCAAAGCTTCGCCCCATAATGCAAAGCCGATCTAACCCTAGCATTAAGAAAACGCTTTAGCAATCCTACATCCCTAATTTCCTTAATACTACTTATGCTTAGCATTCCTAGTAGTCTATTTCCTTTACTTTCCAGTAATTGTTGGAATGAGGGAAAGGGGATAGGACGGATGTAAGGGACCCTATCTCGCTTAGTTACTACTAGGTTAGAGTCTCAGGAAGTTCAGATTTGGCAAGCTGGGAAGGAGGCATCGTCATCCCTGGGGCTATATGCGGAGGTTAAGGAGAACTGGACCGAAGAAATTTATCTAAAAATGCGACTAAGTCCGGAAAATTTAAAATGGGTAATGTCTGTAAGGGGAAATTTTATAACTCTTGGAGAACGAAGGAAATATTTAGGGAGGGCTATATTGAGGGATGGTCATTACAGCTGCCCTATGTGTGGAGAGATGAATGAGTCTTTTTATCATTTCTTAGCGGAATGTAAGGAATTGAAGGAATTGCGATGGAAATATTTTATAGGGAGGTCGGGGGGAGAGATTAGATTTTGGACATTTTGAAAAGTGGGTGTTATTTAGATATAAAAAGCATTAGAAGGTTCGTCCGGGTAAGTATGAAGCATCGTGAAGATTTTCTTGAGTAATCACTTTTAGTTTGTTTTTTTTTGTTTACGTTTTGTTGTTCTATTTTTTTGCTTGTTTATTGTAATGTCATCATGGTCCATCGACCAACAAAAAATGTTAGCCGACCAAGGGCTAACAACGACACTACTATCATTAAGCTTTTATCCACTCCATCAAACCCCCGTTTTAAATCCAAAAATACAATAAGTAGCCTGCCCTCTTTGCTCTTAACTTGTTTACTAATAATCCCTAATAAAACAAAAAGACTGATCTATAGGACCGTAGCGTTTTCTGAAGTCTACGTGCGAATCTGATAAAGTTCTATTTTTGTCTATCCAACTATCTGTCCTATGACATAGTATATTAGTGAAAACTTTACTAAGCACATTACCTAAGCTTATACCTCTATAATTCCCATGGTCTAATCCATCCCCCTTTTTAAATAATGGCACTAGAACAGACGTAACCAAAGCTACGTCTAACAACTCACTGCATATCCATACAATTATATTTCTTTTTTTGTAGCTGTCTAATGTATGACCAAACAAAAACCAAAATTCTGTCTGTAACTGTTCCGTGTGACATCCTGTTGGGCAAATGCTTGTTAACAAAACCAGAAAAATATCCCGTTTTACGTTTAAACAGATTGCTAGTGAGCAAGTTCATTCCTTGAACGTTAAATTTTAAAAAGGCACTACTTTTTTCAAAAAGTCTTGAAAAAGTACTACTTTTAACAAAAAGTATTAAAAAAGCACCACTTTTGCAGAACGTATTCAAAAAGTACTACATTGATCAAAAAGTATTAAAATAGTGCTTTGGTATTACCCGTGGTAACCCTGCTTATATTCTGTTTAAAATTTTGATTTTTGTTTTCTCCTTTTTTTCTTTAAGAACTACAAAGAATTGTAGGGCTGAATTATTTTTATTTTTCAGTTCTTATTAAATTGAAAAAGTTTCTTTTTTTATTATTTTTATTAGACACCAAGGGTACACAGAGCTTCCAATTCCTTCACACAAAGACATTCAGAAGATTTTATGTGATATCGGTGATAAGAATGCCAGCTTTGTAGGATCCCGGCATTGGATTGGTTCTCTAGAAGTAAGCTACGTACTCAAGACCCTTTTGGACGTTGAATCTGGTATTCTAAGCGTCAGCTCCGGGGCTGAAATGGACACTATTGCTAGAGAATTGATTGCTCATTTCGGAAATGTTGGAACTCCAGTGATGATAGGTAGATTTTAACTTTACTTTTTACCTTGAAGCTTCATAATTTATTTAACTTAAAGGGTAATTTTAGGGTTCTGTGGTTCAGGCGAATATTGGACTTAGTCCACCTTTCCTGCAAAAAATGTAGTCCTTATTACCCCAAAATTAGACCAAAAATATAGCCAATAACAGGTATTTACTTGTTGTTAATTTAGGAAACTTCTATTTCACGGTGGAATATGAGCTTTTGGAGATAGAGCTTTTAGAAAACTGAAGGACATTAAAAGAATTCTAGATGTATAGCACATTTATTTTAAGGAAATTTAAAATTTTTAAGGAAATCACACATTTTTTTTTGTTCCCATGATAAATTATATTTTCGTTAATTTTACTAATTGGACTTAAATTATTAAGGAGAACGAATAATTAAAATTATATTTTTGATGAAAAATAAAAACTTTTAAAAAATCATTAAAATCAGGGATCAGGAGGGAGGGAAGAAAAATTTTTGATGTACTTCTCGTTCATCTCGTTTTTAGGTATAGGCGCGTTCCATTTTGCGGTTAATGAATTTTGGAGAGATAACTAAATATAGTTGTGCAGTAAAATTTATTTTAGAAAATGAATTACGCTTTAAAAATGTATATTCCTCCCTTTTAACAGAATATGAAAATAAAATTTCGGATCGTCGAAACCTTGGCAAATTTGCATTCTGTGCCTACTGTAATTTCAATCTATTTTTTTATATGAGGGTCACTGGATAAATCGCCGACCAACAAAAAATAATAGTCAGGGATATTCTAGGTTTGACTAAGAGTAAGACTGTTCACGTTGTTCTTTTTAACACGCATTCTGCTTACATATAGAATAATTAATAATTACATAGATTAACTTTGCTAATTAACCTTATCTACTTAATTAAGCTTATATTTAAAACAATATAGAATAGTAGCAAACTGAGAGCTCTAGCAAAAGAAAAAAGATTGAGTTGCCCGGAAGTAAAAGTCACAGTCTCCATAATTCAAAATTTGAACATCCTACTTCCATGTCTCAGTCAATTTCCTTTTCGCTCATTTTTGTTAGCACTGTTGCAGGGTCATATCCAGGATTTTTTAGTTTATGGGGGAGGGGGGGGCTTACAATTTTTTTTTTTTTTTGGGGGGGGGGGTGTTTTACAAAAAAACTTAAAAAACGCATCAAAAATTTGTTTATATTCATTTTTGTTACGTTTTTACGAATTGGGCAAATATTTCGTGGGGTGTGGGGGGGGGGGGTTCAAACCCTCTAACCTCCCCCTGGATACAAGCTTGCACTGTTTGGCTGCATAAACGTGCCTTGTTAGTATTGATGAAATGGAAACTGTATCAGTTGACATAACCACTTTGCCGCATATTCTGAAAATTTACGCTTCTGTTTGAAAAGATATTAGTATAACCGTTGGATTATTTTACTATACAATGCTTTTACTTTGGTTATATAAAAAACGAGTCCAGTCCCTTCTAACACTAAATATTTTTCTAATGTTTTAGGTGGAGGCGTCTTGGCCCATACGATCTTAGGAGTTGATTATGTACCTTTGTCCGGTCGTTGTGCATTCCTTATTTTGGATCCACACTATACAGGTATCTTGTTGTTTTATATATATGTTTTATATATATAACATCTATCTAGTTCGATTTTAAGACTGAGGCTAGATTGAAGGTAATCTAGTTTAAAATAGAGTTCACACAATAGACTCGTCTTGGCTCTAGTATTATACCAAAAATTAGGTTTCCGAAGAGGTTTGGGACACACACTGTTTTGGTCTGCTTCCATCAAGAAAGTTCAGGAACATGTTCCAGGAATCAAATCGGGTTAAAACCTGACAAAAGGAAATTCTACCCTTCCTGGTTACCCCGGTGGAAAAATGCATGACTGTGCACTTTGCACTTTTGTGCACTGTGCACTTTTAAGTTTGTCTAGTCACTAAAAACGGTCAAGTTTGTAATCTACTTCCACCCAAATGAAAGCATTGGCTATGGGACCGATAAAATTCACTGAAATCTTCGCCGTTTTACTGTCTAACCTGCATTTTTTTTTTTTTTTTTTTTTTTTTTTTTTTTTTTTTTTTTTTTTTTTTTTACTAAAAGGTATTGGCTGGTTCTAAAATTTCCCTTGGGCTTTCTCTTAAATAAAATTTACCTTTATCTATCATTTGATATCTAAATTGTGGACGGAAAAAAACTAGTAACTTTATTCTTCAATTAAAAGTATTCTTGGTACAAAATCATTCATAGATGAGCTTATATCTGCGGTTTGCCAACATTGAACCTAACCAGTTGATGCGATACCGAATCCATTGGAAGTAGCCAAATTTTCAAGTAACAAAATACCGTGTCTACGTTAGCTTTGTTATTGATGAATCTCTCAGATGTAAACCTTGTCTTTTTTCTCCTTGAGATCCTATGGAATAAAAAAAAAAATCTGAGTTCTGTAGATGCTTCTTCATAAATTACTTAAGAACCTTACCATTGTCTGAATAGTCAATTATCCAGACAAATGAGTTGAAAAAGAAATGAAATAAATATCAACTTGCCAAACAAAGGGAAGAAATACTAAAGGGGATATTGAATTCGACTTTTTTTTCAACTAAACAATTTATACCATATATTAGAACACATGTTTAAGGAAAGAATATACCATACTCTTGAAGCGCAAATTACCAAAATTAAGTTTGGGAGAGAGCTAATATTATGGTTTATTTCCGATAATTTAAAACTATTAGAAACGACATCAAAAGACAAGTTTTTGAAGGCAAGATTTCGATGTTTAATAGTTTCATTAAAAAGCAACTTTTTCATGTGTCACGAAACTTAATTTAATAGGTTGATTTTTTTTTTTGTATTTCTTCATGAATGTTTTGTTCCACAATGAATTACTTTTGTACATAGATTGTAAAATGCTGGGGTGTATTTTTGAATTTTAATCCAACTTCATTTCAATTGACTGTGCTCTCCTTGATAGGAAACGAATTTGTGGGATCCTCAATGCAGATTACAAGCTAATAATAGTGAGTTAAGTAACCCATTCTCCTTAAGATGAGAATCTGGCTTAAAAATTACTCACCGTGACGAGAAACAATCCCCGAACAATGAAATTTTAACGCCTGCTAGAACCTCAACTGAAAAGATTAACGATCTAAAATATCTAGGGCAAAGGTCCCTTTGCTATAAATAATGTACAAATTTCAAACAAGCCTATGTACTTTCGTACTCAGAAGGTAGGTAGGGCTCAGAAGCTGCCAACACGTCTGAGAATCTGCCCCTCTTTCCCCTTGGCTGAGGAAATTGCTCCATAGGCTTCGAGTGGATCTGAGAACTTTCGTGAAAAGGTAGGAGAAGAGATGTACGCTTCTGATTGCCGATAATTCTCATGTCCCATTTGTTCAAGGTATTTGCCCACTAAGTTTGAGCTAATCTATAAAAAAAAAAGAAACGTGTCTCCTTTTCTGGTGAGAAAAACAGCTGTGGGGTTGTTTTGGAGGGGCCACGGGCCCACTTTGTGCATGCGATCGTAAAGATTGAAAATAGTTTTATGATTCTGGTCGAAATTAAATGTCACTTATTCTTCTTTTTACAAAACTGTTGATTGTAAGGAGGACTTTGATGGATGGGCCATGGGCCAAATTGGCCCTCAAATTGTACAGACTGAAAATCCCTGGATTCTTCCGGTTCAAATGTGATGCAAAACATCCACCCTTCTGTTAAACAGCTAGTAGTGGGATTGGGGGTTGTTGGAGGGGTCGTGATCCCACTCGGTTCTCCGAACATACTGATTGAATAAAAACATGCGATATGCCTGCTTTTCTGCAAACAAATTGACAATCAAAGGGGGAAGAGTATTGTTGGGATCATGGGCCCATTTTGTGCCTTCAACTGTTTTATTGAGTATTCTTGTATGATTTTGGTTCGAGCAAGGGCCACATGCCTACCTTTCCACTTAAAAAGGGGGTTTATCAGGGGTCAGAGTCTATGGCTCCACTCTGGTCTTCAGGTAAACAGAATGAAAATGATGCTGGCTCCAACAAGGTTGCAACATACCTACCTTTTTAGTTTTGTATGGACTAAGAAGAAACTGATGGAGAGACCTCGGGCTCGCTCTGTTCCTCTAATCCTGTATATTGAAAATTATTACATATTTCTGACTTACGAAAGATTTGACCTGCCTGTCCTTCTGATTAAAATTTTGCAGTGGGGGAAGGACTGAAATAGTTTTTTTTTGGCTCGTTTTTACAACGAGTAAGCACTTGGATCGTTTTTTTTTTACCAATTCACTTATTTTATTGATGACCCGATCAGAACTGGGTTTGATTTTGCATCGATTCAGGACTTAGCTTGTTTGTGCTCAGAGCATTTATCGGATATGTAGAACAACAAAGAAGCTGTAAACTCCTTGAAATTCTCAAAATGATATGTCCAAAGACCGAGTTTCTCTGCGAAAGAACATTGATAGGGTAATCAATGGTTATTAATTAGCGGATAAAAACTGTGTCTGTCTTAGTTCAAAAAGGATTATCGTTTCGCGGGTCAACTTTCTTATGCTAGTGCTAAGAAACGAGCGAAGGATGAGATTCAGTTTCTTTTGTAATAAGAGAAATATTGAAATTAGTATATGTATATCACACCATTCCTCCGCCCCAGTCTCAAACACAGAAAATGAAATCAAAAGTTCTTCCGAAATGGCATGTAAAAGTAGATGGCAGCATAATTCCATAGAAAATGCTCTTCCTTGGGATCTATAAATTTTTCAGTGTGTTGTTCTAATTACATGTTTTGGTGACGCTCTAGGAAACCGTTGCATATCTTAAACACTTAAACACAAAAACGAAAACTCAACGTGAGGTCGATACGTAATTGACGACATAGAAAAAACAGCAAAGTATTCATCACAATATTGTATAGGTTAAACAGAGTGAAGAACCAATAATGATGCATATATTAAACGAAATTAACAACGCTCTAAGAAGGTATTTCCGTTGTCTACTTCCCACGAATTTAAGATCCCGTAAATGACAACGGAATCTGTTCTTTATCATTCTGCAAAAGTCTTCCCCAGGAAATAAGGGGTCACACCTTTATCAAGGTTTTGCCGAAATTTATAGTATTCATTTGGCTTTGAAATCCGTTTTTTTTTAGGCTTTTGCAATTTATCATCAAATTACTGAGCTTATGTATATTTTTTTTTTTTTAGGATCAGAAGATATTAATACAATAATAGGTCGTGGTTGGTGTGGATGGAAGACTTCAGAATTTTGGAACAAAAACTCATTTTATAACCTATGTCTGCCAAAGAAGCCAGAAATGTTTTAGTTTTATTTGATTTTCTTAATTATTAAAGTTTCATTTTTGGTACAAAGCGGTATCTTTTTTAAATAAATATTGAAGGAAATTGTTTGCTTTGTTTTTTAAGGACCCTATAAATGTTATTGTTATTAGTAGGAACTAGTTCGTAAGAAAGAGGTTTTCTAGAGACAAATACTTGTAGCAATCCTTTTGTTTAGGCCTTCACGCGAGTTTAAAGAGGTGATAATCGTTAACCAAGTGTAGATTTATGGAGGTGACTAGGTCCAACCTATGAAAATGCAAAAATGGTATTTGATGCGTAATAACAGTATTATAGGTAAAAACTTGCTCGTTTAGTCTGTAGATTAACGACGCTTCTTGACTACAAAGGTCCTTAAGTTAAACATGCTACAGCTGGGATTGAACCTCGGGCCCTGTATTGCCAGGCACAGATCAATTCAGTGTTCCACCTAAGGCACAAAAGCTTATTCGTCTATTCAAGCCAAGATCTTTTGCGAAAGATTTTTTTGCGGGGGGGGGGATGTACTGATATTAAAATAGACTTTTGTTGTTTTTTATTAACATGCACTCAACTTGTTTTGTAACCAATAAACTGTGGTGGATATAATAAAAAAAAAAATGTGCCAGGATTTCACTAAATTTGGGAGTCCAATAATGAGATTGATATGGTTCACAGGAATATGATGTCTGGGCTTGTAGTCGTCGTGGCTGTGGAGTCATGCAATCGGTTCAGTAGATTTTCTAAAATGATTCTGTATGTTGTTGTTGTCTAACCAAACAGGTTCTATTTTGTCTTTTTGGGTTATTCAAATATGCATAGATTATTGTACTTTATGCATTATTATTACCAATTCTGTAATTTGATTTCTTAAATACAAAAAAAAAAAATGTGTTCTTTCAATGAATTTGACTCAATAATAATGAATAACGTACAGCGAGAAAAAGATTCATGATCAAAACCAGTTCCGTTACTCTTTATGACAAACACGTAAAGTTTTCATCTAATTTGCGTTTAACTGATATACTCTTAACTCTTTGCAATATTTAAAGCATTGTTCAGATTAGAGGTAAAGCCCTATCTTTGTCATGGTAAAGAGCCTCAAGGTCTCAATGCATTATTTGTTACGTTTCCCAGAGCCACTTCTAATTCGGTCGGAATTTGAACGTTCTAGTGCCCTTTTTAAGAGTCAAAAGTGATCAGAGGGCAACCACACCTCTCCCATGCCCTTTTAGCTGTTCTATCCTTATAGACGACCAATCAAATTTTTGAGGTGGCCACTTTGTTAAAAATAGTCTAAAGCTTAAATAACTATGCCTCTGGGGATCACATGACCCCCACTGCCCTTGGGGCAAGGGCTTAAGCTATGGAAATTTCCCTTGTTCATATTTAGGGTTTGTTATTGGGAAAGGTGGGCATGTTTGATCCTGGGTCTCCAACAATGCTTAGGGTATCTAGGTTAAATTTTCAGGAAATGTTGAACACATCTATCCTACTGACAACTTATCTATCAATAAATGAAATGACATCATTTTTATACAATCCTAAACAGGACTTATCCCAGATTTGCCTCTCAATCACTCTGATTATCTGTCTTGGTCTCTGGAGCGGCTGAGACTATCAGCACATATTGAGAGGGATGTTGAACAATGATCGGAAGGCAACCAGTCACCTCGTCCGTTTTAGGTATTTCCCTACCCTCAATTCTGATCAATATTTTGAAATAGTAATTTTGTTCAAAATAATCAGAAGGTCAGTTAACTATGCAACTGTGGATGCCATGCCCCCCGAAGCCCCCAAGGTAAGGGTTGTAGATTGTGAAACTCACCCATTGTTTACACATAGGATTTATCATTGGGAAAGGGCGAATATTTGATAATGGGTGTCTGAAAAGGCCAATGGTATTAAGGTGAAACTTCAGAGAATAATGAAGGGGTGTTGAACTAAACTGAAAGGCACTGTGTGCATCCAGATTATCGAATGAGCGTATCTGCAATATCTCAGGAAGGGTAATAACTTGAAGCTTTCAGGGCCACTGCTACTACTCCTGCTACTACGAGGTCTTGGTACAATGTGGTCCATTTGGATTTTTTTTTTGGTAATATCTGAATTTTCTGGTACATTTATGGTTTTATTCGCTCCTTTCGGACTTTGAGATTTGGTTAAGTTTTGTCGAAAACTTTCCTCTAGTTAGTTCTTCTAGCGATACCAGCACAAGAAAAGGAGTGTATCAGAGAATGTTTCTGGTACAGGATCGAATAAAAATCGTGTTATTACTATTCTCAAGCCTTCCAAAACTGGGTAAATCCTAATTTTTTGCTAAGATTTGCATAAAGCAGAACTATTTTATACATTAACCACCTTGTTATCAAACAGTTCATATGAATGAAAAGAAAGTGGTCAGTTAGAGCTTTGACATTTAGAGTGTAAATAGTTTTCAAAATATTATTAATTCGGAAATGATTTTTGATGAAGTAAGTTTGTTTTTCCTTCGCATTGTTTAGGGGTACCAATTCACGAAATATAGGGGGTAGGGGCAAGGATTGGCCAGGGGGGGGTATACATTTAGGAGGGAGACACAACTTTATAATAGTGCAGTTACACTGAAAATGGTAGACTTTGGAACGAAAGTTGTAGAAATCTCAACATTTTTGGGGGGTCATAAGCTTGAACTTTCCCTTCGTACCTGCCTGATTATCCTACTGGATAATACATGTTTTGAACTAATATGTTTTCCTTGACGAAACTTGCCGAAGAAGAGAATAAATGAATATTAACGAAATCCTGATTTATTTATATATATACATATATATATATATATATATATATATATATATATATATATATATATATATATATATATATATATATATATATATATATATATATATATATATATATATATATATATATATATATATATATATATATATATATATATATATATATATATATATATATATATCGTGTTACCACTAGTGCTTGTTTCATAGTTCAAATATTTCTCCTTGTCAGCATTCAACACAACGATGAATCTATTATGTGCACACACTTTCTTCAAATAATTTATTCTCACTTCTTTTTTTTAAAGAATATGATGCAGGCGTTTATCCTTCCAATTTACGAAAATTACTGAGTTAACGCTTACAGTGAACTAGGTAGTGTCGATAACAAACAATAAAGTACCACTGAGACAGCTGCGTAGTTTCGATTAGCGGCCATAGAGTACCATTGGTACAGCCAAATAAATAAAAAAGAAAAGAAAAAGAGTTGAATAATCTTCCAAGTCCAAAAATTCCATGTCAGAAAAAAAGAATGCTACTACAAACATTATTTTTCTAATATTAAAAGTCATGACTAACATATCTATATCGTTCTCATTTTGTAATTCGGAAATATTAAATGTATTTTTTTTTTGTTCTGAGCATATGTCATGTCATTTTCAGACATGTAAAAAAGTTGAAAAATTTGCGCCCAAAAACAAATTCTAAATAAAAAAAAGTCCTACTACAAACATTATTTTTCTAATAGTAAAGTTACGACTAACATATCTATATCACTCACATTTTGTATTTCGAAAATATTAAATCTAAATTTTTTTTTGTTTTAAGTATATTTCATGTCATCTTAAGACATGTAAAAAAAAGTTGAAAAAGAAATTTTATGCTAAAAAAATATAAACAATAAAAATAAAAGTTAAAAAATGAAACTAAAAAAAGGTTTAAAAAACGGGGGAGGGGCCAAAAAGCTGGGAAGGGGGGAGGGGACATTGGGACCCTTGGGGGCTGGGATCCTTGGTGGTCGGGGTCCTTGTCACACACACACAGACACACAGACAACGGACACACAGACACACACACACACACACTGTGTGTCACACAGACACACACACACACACACACCAGATTAGAACAATAATCAGATTAGAACAATAATCAGAATAGAACAATAATTAGATTAGAACAATAATCAGATTAGAACAATAATCAGATTAGAACAATAATCAGATTAGAACAATAAGATGATTTTATAAAAGTACGAATAAACTTTTGCGTAAAAGGTGAGTTGTTGAGGAGGAGGCAACCCCCATCATATACGTAATAATTTCTGTTCTTTTTAAGTTTTAAAGTTGCTCCTTACTTTCAGTTGAAAAAGCTTGTTTTTTATTATTTAATATGACACTTTAATTAGCTTGACGTATTTACATTAACTTAAATAAAAATAATCTGGCAAATTTCGTATTCTAGTGTTCTTTCGCTGTATCCTATGATGTTATTGATATTGATAAATTCTTTAGAAACCAGACAGAGATTCTTCCAATTCTTGTCCCCATTCTTCTTAAGCTTTAAAGTCCTCAAAAATCTAAGGCTGATCTCGTATCACCATAAAAAATCATGATTGTTAATTGAAGAAATGGATTTTGATAAGCATACAAAAAAAAATCGTTTGAACGAGGATACAATAAAAAGCAAGTTATAATAAAGAGCAAAGCGAGTTAAAGAAACATACTCTTTTAAATATCAAGTGAACCGACAGTCACAAACACAGAACCGCACACTGGAGAAAAGTCAACAGCACAAGAACAAAGGGACGATGAAATACAGGAAAAAACACAGACACACATACTGGAGCAAACACAAGAATGAAGACAGGAACAAACATTGTAATAGATATAAACAAAAATGAGGAACGCACACATAAAAAACGCAGGAATGAAAAGAGCCATGAGGATATTTCAAAAATAAACTACTCGAAATTTTGAAAAAAACCTGAAACCCCCAAAAATGACTTGGGATCCAAAAAAAAACAGCACTGAAATCGCCATGGTCGAAACGCTGTGCAGGAAACTTACAGTCTCTTGGCTTGAACATCGAGGAAAAAGAATTTTTGTTGCATAAGTAGCACTAATGTGTCCTCTTTTTCCTTTCCTTTTTTCCCTTCTCCACTAGCAGGGCGCTTGAACATCATAGAAGACTGTTTGGGGGCTCTTTCTTTTAATGAAATTGCTATGTCTACGTACTTTTTT
Organism: Artemia sp. Qi Xiang Cuo; assembly: GCF_049724085.1. Taxonomy (NCBI): domain Eukaryota; kingdom Metazoa; phylum Arthropoda; class Branchiopoda; order Anostraca; family Artemiidae; genus Artemia; species Artemia sp. Qi Xiang Cuo. The sequence continues at coordinate 53,438,051 of NC_142795.1, forward strand.
TAACTGCCTATTCATACACAAGATGACAAATGAAGTCATAATCGTAGGTTAAAACCATAAATGACATTAAAGTGTCCCTATGTAATGACGTCAGTTGCAACCGAGGCTCGTTTGTTATTATGAGACAGGATAAAAATCCGGGACCTTTTCTTATTTGGAATAACAAGAGACGAACCTCAGGGAATCATACAGCTAAGTAACTCCATAATATACTGTGGCGTGCTTATAATGATAAACACCACTTATAAAGAACTATACCGATCCTTTATGTAATATTTTATTTAAAATTTTCAGGAATTATTCTAGTTTCAGTTAGCAAATAATTTGTTTGTTAAAACCCCTAAAAATTAGTGTATATTAGATAATAATGTATAAATATATAAAAAAACGTATTGACAAACACGATTTATGATGAACTATATCGGACCTTTACGTAAATTTTTTTGTTAAAACCCACCAAAAATTACTGCTTTTTATATAATTATTTGAAAAAAACTACGTTTTCTAAAGAGTTAAAGAGGCTGAGTTAAAAGGTCGAACCTTAAAACGTACAGGGATTAGGAGGCACAGTTGGGGGGCTACCGCCCCCAAACCCCCACTTTCGCAGCCTTTAAATATAAAAAAATTTCTTTAAACTGAAAGTAAGGAGCGACATTAAAACTTAAAACGAACAGAAATTATTCCGTATATGAAAGAGGCTGTGCCCTCCTCAACGCCTCGCTCTTTACGCTAAAGTTTGACTTTCTCACAACTCTTTTTTTAAACAATAAAAACTTTAGCCTAAAGAGCGAGGCGTTGAGGAGGGCACAGCCTCTTTCATATACGGAATAATTTCTGTTCGTTTTAAGTTTTAATGTCGCTCCTTACTTTCAGTTTAAAGAAATTTTTTTTATATTTAAAGGCTGCGAAAGTGGGGTTTGGGGGCGGTAGCCCCCAACTATGCCTCCTAATCCCTGTACGTTTTAAGGTTCGACCTTGTAACTCAGCCTCTTTAACTATTTATAAAACTTATTTTTTTTAAAATATTTTCGGCACTTTTTTTTACATTTTTTTACTTATTATTGCTTGACTAACTGTTAGCTGATCGTTTCAGGAGTTTATGTTGGGGGGTCGCCGCCCCCCAAACTTCCCGCTCTTGAACATTCTTGTGTTAAGGCTTATAATTCCTGAATACTCAAATCACGTCGTACAGGGTGCCTCCTAATCCCTGTACGTTTTAAGGTTCGAACTTGTGAATCAGCCTCTTTAACAGCCCCCCAACTGTGCCTCCTAATCCCTGTACGTTTTAAGGGTCGACCTTGTAACTCAGCCTCTTTAACTCTTTAGAAAACGTAATTTTTTTCAAATAATTTAAAAAAGAAACTGAATTTCTTTTTAAAGTTAAAATTCAGTATGTAAAAAATTTGGTCTGATGGTGAATCGAACCCGAGTTTTCCGCCTGACAGTCTGGAGTATCAACCGATGGACTATACAGACACAATTGTAGTTGTTTTTTAGTAAATTGAAGCTAATTTTAACGCAAGCTAAGCCCTGAAAAAGTTGATATTTTGTTTTTGAAAAACAAGGTAAAAGTAACTAGACTGAACTGAAATTCTAAGGGTAAGCTCAGGAACCCCATACCAGATCATCTTTCAACTTTCAGCCCCATCAAACAACGGTAAAGGGGGGTTGTGGTGGGAAAAATTAACATGGGCTAAGATAGGAAAACGAGGTTTTTCGTAAATGTAAATTCGGGGGATAATTTTTTCGTTCTGAAAATATCAAAAGGCCCTAATAGGCTGAATTCTGCTTCGAATGAGTCCTCATTCAAACCGATTCGTTGCCAACTGTGGCCTGTAGGCGTGGCTAAAAAAAAAAGAAATGATGATGAATTTTAAGTGGCTATATTTGGTTTTTTGAAAACAGGGAAGGAGTGATCGGATTGAGCTGAAATTTCGAGGATAAGCTCCCGGGCCCTAGGAAAGCTTAACCTCTAAATTTCAATCGGACAACGGACAACGTTATCGGACAACGTTAAAGGGGGGCTGTGGTGGGAGGGTCCAAACTTCCGGCCCAGTTTACCCCATGAAGATAAAGTCGGAGGAGGATGAAATTTTTCAAGTTTCTTAGTTTGAGCTTGGGCTACAAAATGCGATTGCCGCCGTCTCTCTGCGACCTCTAGGACCTGAAATCGCTTAACATTGTGGTGGGTCGCCTCTTTATAGAGGCACAAGTGTGCCTCCTTGAGCACAAGTGTGCCTCCTTGAAACGTAGTTTTTTTCAAATAATACACATAAACAGGTTAGACATGCTTTGTTATGAAAATTGACGCGCAGATATTTTCATAACAAAGCATGTCTAACCTGTTTATGTGTATTATTTTAAAAAAACTAAGGTTTTTCGTAAATGTAAATTCGGGGGATAATTTTTTCGGTCTGAAAATATCAAAAGGCCCTAACAGGTCGAATTCTGCTTCGAATGAGTCCTCATTCAACCGGATCCGTTGCCAACTGTGGCCTGTAGGAGTGGCTAAGAAAAAAAAAAGAAATGATGATGAATTTTAAGTGGCTAGATTTGGTTTTTTGAAAACAGGGAAGGAGTGATCTGATTGAGCTGAAATTTCGAGGATAAGCTCCCTGGCCCTAGGAAAGCTTATCCTCTAAATTTCAGCCCAATCTGACAACGTTAAAGGGGGGCTGTGGTGGGAGGGTCCAAACTTCCGGCCCAGTTTGCCCCATGAACATAAAGTCGGAGGAGGATGAAATTTTGCAAGTTTCTTAGTTTGAGCTTGGGCTACAAAATGAGATTACCGCCGTCTCTCTGCGACCTCTAGGACCTGAAATCGCTTAGCATTGTGGTGGGTCGCCTCTTTATAGAGGCACAAGTGTGCCTCCTTGATAATGGATAATTATATAAAAAACCGTATTGATGAACACCATTTCTGATAAACTATATCGGACCTTTATCTAGCACTAGAGTCAGCCTGCTGTTCATTTATGATCATTTCTTTAAAAATTGATTATATTTTAAAAATTAATTTTTTCAATTGCAAAGGTTTTTAGCCAAGTCAATTTTCTTTCAAATGAATCCTTAAACAGCTCTCTTAGATGTTCCAGTGCAAAGCTGTCTGTGGAGGAAAAGAAAAGCACTGCCTATGATTAACTTGACTGATGCTTTATACAACGCGTCTCTAGACCCAAGTAAGTAATATCCGTCTTCAGTGGATTCTGATTTGTTGCCAATGTATCTCGGTGATGCCTGCCACTGATATCTCGGTCTGATCTGATCTGTTATCCGTTTGGTCGGGTCTGTTCTCGGTCTAATCTGTTCTTTGGTTGATGTGAAATTACAAACAGGAATAAGCCTGTGGCTTTTCTTAATTGGAATAGTAAGAGACGACCTGACTACAACTTATGATTATGACGTCATTGATCAATCTTTAACGTGAAATATGAAGTTTTTCATAGAAAAATTAATTATATTTTAAAAATTATTTGTTTTAATTTCAAAAGGTTTTTAACCCCATTAATTTCCTTTAAAACGAGCCATTGAGCAACTCTACGATGTGGACTGCTATCTGTGGACGAAAAAAAAGAAAAAAGAAAAAAAAGATGCCGTTTAGGCACAATGCTGCAGTAGCTGCCATTTTTCTTGATTTTCAAGCCAATAAATTTGCCTTGATGTTCTAGCCAAGAGACAGAAAGTTTCCTATATAGGGGCATTCAGACAAGGTGGTTCTTATCGTGTACTTTTTATTCTGACCTTATTCTATTTTTAGGAGTTATGGATAATTGTATTAAGATAAGATAAGATTTACTGCTGAAAATGGCTATCACAAGCCCAAAAGGGCCGAATTCGCACTTTAGCGTCAAATACAGCGAAGAAAGAACAACAAAAACAAACAATCAAACAACAACAGAAAATTATAAAAGGGTCAATGTCAAATACGTAAAAACGTTAAAAACAAAAACAAATTACAAAGTAAACTCATAAAATTAGAAGGCCAATGTCAAGTCAGCAAAAATGCCCAAGAAAAAAACAAAAAGAAAACTTAAAATTAACAAGGGGATAAAGTAGAATTAAAACAAAAACATAAGTTAGTTGGTGACTAACAAACATAAATATAAAACCTCCAAATTTGTAAAATGGGCATTAAAATTAATAACTATGAGGTAAAGAGGGAGTGAGAGAGGGGGGGAGGCAGCGGAGATTCAGTGGTTGAAAATGTCAACTATTTAAGGAATAAAAGTTCTTCTATATATTTCAGTGCAAACTCTTATTGGGGCGAGAAGGGGGATTTTTGTTGACACAGACTGCGGGAGGCGGGGTCGAAGGGGTGAATATTGACCAGGGAAAAGAGGAGTTGTTCGAGGGTTATGAAGGGCAATGTTAGCAAATTGCAAGGAAATTTTTGCTCTCCTGTCCGTAAGGGTGACAAGATTAGCTCTCCTAAGCAATTAAATATAATGTACTGTACCTTCATAGGAGATAATTCATAGGCACTTTTTTTGTACGGCCTTTATTCTGTTTAACCATTCAATATAGGTGCCTGAATGCAAGACTGTACAGGCGCAAGCAAGGGTTGGGCGAACAAATGAGAGAAAAATCCTGAAACAATGCGATTTATAATCTTTAAATTTATCAAGGATTTTAGGAAGGGAACATACGGCATCTATACGCTTAAAAATATTATTAATATGGCAATCTAACTTTAAGTCGCTAGAGATGGTAACGCCCAGCAATATCATAGTGGTAACGGACATTTCAGGGGGATTGGACAGGAGAAATAAGGAGGAGTTTTAAGGAAATTAATAGTAAGAACAGTTGACTTTAAAGGGTTGACTTTCATATCATCAGTGAGAGCTTTGGCTGATATCGATTCCAAGATGTATATTGGGTTGCTTTTGGAATTTTTGGAAGATGTATCTAAGACAGTTAGATCATCAAAGAATTTCCATCTATCCGGGAAATAAACACCAAGGTTGTTTATCATTGTAAGAAATAAAATTGGACCTAAGACGGTTCCTTGGGGCACACCATCATAAATTGGGAAGGGATCAGAATATACATTCAGGTATTTCACGACTTGCGTTGTGTTAGAGAGGAAAGACGCAATTATTCTAATTAAATTAGGGTCAACTTGAAAGTCATTAGATATCTTTTCTAATAGTATATTGTGGTTGATTAAATCAAAAGCTTTTTGCAAGTCAACAGCGATAACATTGAGCCATGTATTGTGTTTTTCGACTGTGTTGCACATTGTGTCCATAATGTGAACAAGATAGTGGGTAATAGATGTAGAGCGTAGGTTTCTGAATTGTCTTTGGTCAACATTTGGGATTATTTTTACTTTCAACCACTCAGCTGAAAAGCTTTCATATAACTTCGAAAAAACTGGAGTAAGAGTAATGGGACGGACACCATTAAAATCTTGATTATCACCTTTCTTTTTTAAGGGAGTAATAAAACCTAATTTCCAACAATTTGGAAATTTCCCAGTAGAGGTAATTTCATTAAAAAGTAAGGACAAAGGCTCTGAGAGATTGTCGGCAAAGGCTTTAATTAGTACAATCGGAATGTCTAATGGACATGTACTAAACTTTTTAATGTTCTTTATTTTTGCCTCCACATCTGAGGGCGAAATAACGGGAAAATTGAGAGAGCACAAATCATAAGGAGTGTAAAAAGAAAGGGGAGGGAGGTTCTTAACTATGGAAGAAAGAAACCTGTTCAGATCATTGGCTGCAACTGAAGGGTCTTCTTGGAAATGGAAATCTATAATATTATGTTTTTTCCAACAAATTTTCTTTATTCTATTATACCATTGTTTTGGCTTTGTAGAAAATAAATCCTGGACTTTGAATTTGTAATATGAAGAAGCAGATTTACGTATTTCTTTTTTTATATGTTTACCCAGTGAGTTCGCTTCGGATGTTTTACCACTCTTTAGTAGATTCAAGTTAATTCTAATTAGTTTTTTCAATCGGCTAGTAATGTATGGTTTGTCATTAGAACATGTTTTTACTTTTTTTCACAGGGAAGGAATTTATGTATTTTGTTTTAATCAGATTTTAGAATTCGGAGACTTTAAAATTAATGTAATTTTTTCCTTTGAGGGCCAGCCAGTTTTCATTGGTAATCCAAGATCCAAATGTGCAAAGGCCATCATTGAAAATTGGGCGTTAAGAGAAGTCAGTAACAGAAAAAGTATGATTAAAGCTATTGAGAGGCTTCGTTAATAAGCAAAAATGGTAACTTCCTCCTAACGGGGGCAAGGGGACAGGAAGGGCATAGAAAGCCTACATATTGGTGCAAATCAAATCAAGGGTTGAATTTCCTTTTGTTGTTGGTATTTTTACTATTTGTTTTAAGTTTAGGGAACTACAAAAGGGATTTAACTTTAGATCATTAGCATCACCTACTAAGAAAATACCGGCGTTCGGGAATTTGCATAGGACAAAATCGGCACTGCTATGCAGTTGTTGGTAGAATCGCTGTCTTTGTACAGCGTTTTGATGTGTGGAATAATAAAAGCAGCAAAACACAATCAAATTAAAGGGGCGTGGTAAAACTTTGGGTCTTACACTTACCCAAATGATTTCATCGTAATCTGAAAGGTTGGGAGTATGAATTAATTTAGGAAAAAGATAATTATTTACAAAGAATAGTATTCCACCTCCCTTTTTACCTAGGGGGTGATCATGGGGACGAAGTTTTATGAATTGGGAGTAGTTATTAATTTTCAATAAATCCGGGTTCAATACTTGAACCTCAGTTACGGCAATTACGTCAGTTTTGTATACTTGACAGAGGGCCTCTAGCTCGGTTCAATTTGTCAAAATTCCGGCTTTCGGCGTTCGTAACAAGCAACTTTGGGAAAGTAAAACGGTTACTAAAGAGGGCAGTTTTTTGTTTGTTAATTGTAGGAGGCAGTGGGGGGTGGGAGGACCGTGGATCTGGGAGAGGAGAGGCATCTGTTTCGGGATGAAGGCTGGGATTCGTTTGAGAAGCAAGATTAACAGGCAGGATTGCACCCGGCTTGAGAGAAAAGGAGGACAGCGGACAAATTACGGGGATATTATTAAGTAGGGATTTGGGGGGACTTAAGTTAGAACTTAAACACAGGTTTACACTAGAGTCACGTAATTCGGTGCTTCCATAACCCGAATGGATGGAAGTAGGGTCTTCTTTGTGGTGATAGAATACGGTGGGGGTCTTAAATTCCCCGGAATGAGCTGGTGGTGGTGCTTCAATGAACACTGGTGTGTTACATGACAGGCTCCATGACTCTCGTTTTTTGACAGAGTTTTCTTGGCACTGTTGGAGGGGGGAGAATTTGTTTTCGTTGAGCTGAACTGCTTGCAGTATCTCACTGACCTTTGATGTAATGGTGGGAAGGTTTGATGTAAATCGTTTTTTGACAGGTCCAAACTGATGAGAGAAGGAATTGGAGGGGGTGCTGACTGTGGGTTTAAATTTTTTTCGGCACTATTTAAGGGCTATTTAAAATATTTGTATCCATATTTCAAGTGGATTTGGCTGCATTCACCGAAGCAAAGCCCACTTCTAAAACTGTCATAAACCCTGGAATGCAAGAGTTTGCACCCAGGGACACTAAATTCATTCTTCAAATAATAATTATTGCACAACTAAAGGTATTTACACGACTCTTCCTTCTTGCAAATCCCTCTTCAGGCATATTTGCATATACCTTTATTAGCATTAACTTGTTTCCTGGATAGTTCATCACTAGAATTGAACTCACACCTAGTTTTACATGCGTAATTAAGGTTAATTTTAGAATGAAATCGACCTTGAACACTTCTGCCTGAGAGGGAATCAAAACCAAGACAGTTTAATTCTTTAAGCCAACAAACTTGTCTTTTTATCTTGGTTGCACCAGAAACCACTGGATTAGATTCTAGAATTTCATCGTTGACCTTGTTTGTTTTTAAATCTTGATATTTGATGATGTTATCAGGAGCCACATTAGCATCAAGAAGTTTTGTTTTGATATTGGTTTTAACAGAAATTGGGGATATCTCCTTTTCCTGTATTGGAAAAGACTGGGGGTTACCAACTTTTTGAACACTTTTTGAAGTGGTTAGGGTGGACATTTCCATAATAACATTTTCAAGTTCACTCATCAATGATAATAACCGCTGCATTGGAGGGAGGAGGTGTAGCGATAATAGATTTTACTTGTAGTAATGTAAAAACTTATTATTTGTGGCGATAGTAATTTCTCCGATAGCGCCGCTTATAGCGCTGGAGATTGTGTCAACTAGGCTAGCGCCGCTCTCAACTAATGAGAGAAAGTTGAATATGTATACATACAAATGTGGTTTGCTCCTTCTTGAACTATATGGAGATCAGATTCCTTTGGGAGCATTTACCTTGGAGACTTGCGAACTAATTACCTATTATTGGACTAGACGAAGACTTATAAATGAAATAAACACATATAAAAGAACAATAGATTTATTGAACTTACATGCTTAGTTGTACAGCAACGGGTCACTTCAATGACAATAATGGTGACCGAGATTATTTGCGGTACTAATCGTTTAAGGTCTGACTTAATATTAAAATTAAAAAACACATTTACCCCACTCCCAAACGCAGTTCTTTTGTCCTGCGCTGTAGGGACTGCCTGCCATTGGACCAAGTGACCCAAGGACGCAAATCTTCGTCCAATAATCTCTTTGAGATTTTTCAGATGATTCAGGAGTTCACACAGTTTTTTTGCCTTTTAAACTTCCTTAGAAATGTTGTGCTTTGCATTTTTTTGCTACAATTATCTTAGCGAAATTCGAATGACTACATCGTTGTTTGACTGAAGATAGAACGCAGTTTCTCTTTTTGTTGATTAAAAATTTAGACTCTTGGAAGTGGTATTTGAACTCAATTAGGGAATGTTTAATTTCTTCCCGAATTATCTTTAGAAGGAAAGAATCTTGTATTTTAAATATATGGTATTCTACTGATGGTGCACATCACCCTTCCCATGAAATAATGACGTCCCGTCATTAGTAACTGCTCATTAGGAGTGCTTAAAAATTTTTCAATTATTTTTCTTATTTTATTCTACATCCCTATCTAAAATTCATCTACCGGACTAGGATTATTTATGGTTCTAGGTTAGCTACCATACTAAAGATTTTTTTTTTCTATATCTAACACTGATTACTTTTACATTTACAAGAAGGTTGGTACTATTGTACTTTTACATTAGTTTTTTTTTTTGATTTTGCTGTATAAATGACGTACTACATACTATATACACAATGTTAAATGAATAACATAATAATATTAAACCTAATTCCACTTTTGGTACACACATGAATGATTTATAACATAAAATATTTAGTTCATCATATTCACTGATGATATTAAAACACTTTCACTATTGGGATGTTTGAATTGTCAAAGCTATTAGGAAGTAACACATATAGCTTCACATCTATCCGTCACCTTTCGTGTCCTTAGTGTACTACACCCTTCTATTGTAAATTACTGTCCTTCACTCCTTTTGTCCTGGCAAAAATTTCGAAGCACTTACGTTATGGTTTCTTCATGGAACAGTTCGAGTCTAGTTGCCTTCACACGGTAAGTTTTCCCTAATAGTCAACTGGGAAATGACCGTTAAATATCGTTCTAATAATCAACTGGGAAATGATTCTTCCCACTACAGGTGTTGGTGTTTTTTCTTTTCAGCATATCATTTTTAGGATTTTTGGGGCAGATATAGAATGTATTCTAGCATAAAATTGTTCATGTGTGCCTTTTGAAGCGGGTTGTCGTCATACTATAGTGACTTTCTTAATATATTGTCTTTAAATTCAACTTCAAATATCTTCAACTATCATTTAACTTCAAATATCGGTAAGTATCATTTATCTTGTACTACTCGAAGGTGTTCTCGGAATTAAAGTTCAGATTTTATTTAATATCTGCTTCGAATGTCTTCAAAAGTCTTAAAGTGTCATTTGCCTTTAAACATCGTATATCTTATGCTGACAGGCAGAGTTCTCAGGATTAAACTAAAAATAGTTTTTAATTCCTTATCAGAATATCTTCAGTTGTCTCTAATAATTTTTTAAATTAGGGTCTTTTTAAATATTGTCTATATAGTGCTGATGGCTCTATATCACAGCATTATACTTAAAGCCTTCTCTAACTTAGGTTTAAATAATATTCGAATTTCTATGATTATAACTAAACTTAGAATATTTAGGAATATCGTTAATCTTTCAATGATCAATAAGGTTTTCAGCATTTATGTGATTACATAGTTCGTTAAAGCACCTGATACTGAGGTTCAAATATAGTTTTACCTGATACATAATTTGGTTCCTAGTCGAAGAGACGACAATCGAAGGTAACTGTTGTTTTCGCAGACGAAGCTGGGATGAAGTTGCCTGGAGTCATGGTGAGTACTCTTCGTTGGTTGAGATATGATGAAAATAGATGTTACTGGGTCGTATCTGTACTGGGCAGCTCATTGTAATGCTCAATAACCAATTTGCCATTTACTTCCTGTAATAAAAATAGCGAGGCAGAATCACCTGTTCTTTGAAGTAAATACACATACAATAATTCACGCATTAATTGGGTTATAATTCCTTAGCTATGAGACAGAATTAAATAAATACACTAATATTAGTACTCTCAACAAAAATCTAAAAATTTAAAATAGAGGTGTCTTCAAATTTGTTCTGAGAACGGGAATATCGATATTAAATAAACATAATTTACCCTACATTATTAAGTTTGAGGTCTGTTTTTACAATATTTTTTCATGCCTGCATTGTTCACGCAAGTCCGTGTTGTATAAGCAGCGTATGTTGCAGCGTCATAACCACACGGTTTTACGCAAACGATACTACAATGGGGGAACAAGACATAACAAGGACGAGTGGAGACCTCTCTACCCACTCATCTTCTAATGTCCTCCCTATTTCTAGGCTTGGACGTTCTCATGGGGTTCCGGGTTTAACGGCTGAAATGCAGAGGTGTTCTTCTTTGTTTCCCCGTGTTCTTCTCTTGGATTTCCCTAATTACAAGTCAACATTGGTGCATCATATTCGCCTTTCGAATAAGGTCATTAGATGCAGGATTTCCAAGCTTGCCTCCGTAGATTCCAGTTAATGCTTGGCAAAGAATATAAGCATAATGAAGAACTGGCATCAATATCTTTTTAGAAGGCTATTGTTTGAGCAAATCCGTCAGAACTAAATAAATAAATATTATATTAAAGTCTTATTAGAATCCGTTAAGCGAGAAACACCTTCACATTAATAGGGAATTCCTTGTGGGTTTTACTTAGTCGCCATTGGACATACACAGGGTTTCAATCCATATATTTTAACTAATTAAATGGTTTTAAAATTTTACATATTATTATTGAGGTATAATTTCACATCCGCCGTGAAATTCTACATATAAACGTACCAAAAGGTTGTTTGGTTATAGTTACCAATAGTTGGCTATTAGTACATATATTACTCGAGTAAGAAACACATGAATGAGCAATGTGTAGGCCTGAAATAATTATAATCTGCACTAAGATAAAATATTTCATATAATTATACGCTTATGTACTGGTAGTTTGTTGTTTTTTTTTTTTATAAAGCTGCCAGATATAAGGTTATAGCCTACTGAATTGCATAGTTTAAAAACTAAACTTATTTTCAAAATACCCGACGCTCCGAATTATTCGTGTTTACTTCAGCTAATAAAAACAAATTTGCTCTATCAAAATATACTAAAACTGGCTGAAATTTGTACGGGTATAATGGGTGTGAAGAAATATAGTTAAGAAGAAATCTTTTTAGTAGTCACTATATCAGAATTGGATAATTTAATATACATGTGGCTCAAATAGGTTTCGTATAAACTAAAAAATGCGAAAACGGAAAATAATTGACATAAATAAATGTTTTTCACTAAATGAAGCACAGTCTTTTCAAGTTAAACATAAACCTTAGTCTAACTTAAATAAATTATCAGGTTCTAAATAGTTTATTGTGATAATTAAATTTTAATTAATAATTTATTGAGAAATTATATTTTAATAAATAATTAAAATAAAAAATTGAGTACGAATTGATTATTAGAATAATTAAATAAGAATTTGACTGATATTTTAAGCAAGAAAAACGAACAAAACGGCAAGTAAAAAAGGATGACTAAACATTAAAAGCCTAAAAATAGAGCAAAACACGATTCAGATCAAGCTCTAGCTATGAATAGTGTCAGATTATCGAATTTTTAAGTCAAGTTAGGCATATCTGATTTTCTTTTGATTAATTTTCTTAATAGTTTAATTTTTCTTTTTTCCAATCTTCACGTGGAAGGCAATTTCAGTAGGGATTCTACATCTTAGAAAACTCTTATGCCCGTTGTAGAGAGGAGATTTCACCTCGACTTAATCCATGTATAAGACCATTAGTAAAGATATCACCGTCATCACCTTGCAGTCTTCTTATTGGTAGAAATTAAACGATTAGTAAAAATTTATTTTTTTGATGACATCAATCTTTGTTCGGACCTGGGTCGATTTTTCATAGAAAATCCGAGGAGACCTGAGTCAGTATAGGTAAGATATAACGTGACTGACTTGCGAAAATATGTCACAAAAATTAGAGCACAAGATATGTCATAGATAAACCAATGAAATTAAGGAACATTTTTGTCACAGAACTATAGAACGGTGATTTCTCTGTTATTGTATACGTCATAGGTATAAACTAATGAAATTAAATTTTTCTCCAAGGAGCTAAAGACGTTAATGCCTCTGTTTCTCTTTGAAAGTAATGTTTAACACAGAGCTGTAGGACAGCATACGTCATAGATATAATATAATGAAATTATTATTATTTTTTTTTTTTTTTCGGAGCTATAAGAAAGTAAACTCTCTGTTTCTCTTTCAAAGCATTCAGATCCAAAAATGAAAACTTAGCTCACTGAAGTTTCTATTCAACCTTTAAGTATTGTTTTTACTGGCCCTAACTGGCATAAAAATACAAATTTCTTAGACTTGAAGGACTGAGGAATGTCCCTTCCTGTGGTCGTTTAAAAAAAATTACAAAAAAGAATCATGGACCTTGGGTTCCTACCCGGGCTTCCCACAAGACGTGGTCCAACAGGAGTTGTCGTCTTTGGTCGACCACGATCTTCCTATCTTTGGCTATTTTCTGTGATCGTCAACGTTTTCACATCACTCGCATTTTTTTTTTCATTAATATTGGCTAGATTAACTTTACATGAACACTGTTACAGTTATTATGGTGCTAAGTTTATTATATTTGCGATTTTTCTTTAAATTAATTAGCGATATTTCCATCTGTCAGGTTTTTTAACTGTTCTACCTGACTGTGTCGTTATTTTCTCCTCTGTTTCTTGTGGTTTTTTCTTTTTCGGTCTGTCTAACGAAATAAGTTAAAGTTTTCTGTCTTATCTTTTCAAAAATTCTTGCCCTTTTAATTTCGTTTGTTTCTCGTGTGCGGCTGCTGAGGTCGGTCTTGATTTCTCTACTTCTTTAGCTACTATATGGTCTGATTTGCCATCAGACTCTTCGGAACTAGTTTCCGACGAATCCGGATTAGAAATTTTAGAGGTGGCACTTTTTGAGGTGTCACCTGCCCTTCCTTCGTAAGTTTCCACTCCTCTGGAAGTAGAAGGTTTATTCTCTAAGTCTTCGCCTTGGGTTCTCAACTCGGGGGATTTGAAAGATTCTTGAGAGCTTTGGGAGGAATCAATAGTTTTTGCGGGGTTCCTCCATTGTTTGAAGGCCATGTCCTCAGGGGGATGGGGCATTTTTTGCACTAGGGTTTCCCTCCATGAAGTCCACTGTTTAGGTTTGGCCTTGGATACAGTTATATCATGATATTGACCTTGCTGGTCATCCGTTGGAGTTTCATTCCTGGGCACTGTGCTTTGACTCGGTTTAATAGGAAAATTTATTAAATTCATAGCTTCTCGCAGGTTTGTTTTAGTTAAAGCTTTGGGAGGAGTTTTCTTCACAGTAATACCGGGGGTTTCTACAGCTCTGTTTAATTCTTCTTGTAAAGACAGGGGCCTTTCTATCGGTGTTGCAGGGGAAACCATATCGTCTGGAAATTTTTTGGGGGGACATGGGGTCGAGATTCTATCGGGGAAAAATTGGGTTTTTGGAGATATTGTATAATCTAAATCTCCCGCGCTCGCCGATGAATAACTTTTTGGACTTTTTGGTGTCTTTATTTCAGGAAAAAATCCTGGTATTAGGGATTTTTCTTAGGAACAACTAGATTTTCCATTGCTAAAAATTCTTCAAAGTTTTGTTCATCACTGTCATTTTCAAAATAATCTTGTTTAAAATTAAAGGGTTTTAGCTCTGCCAGTCTTGACCTAGGGGGCTCATTTTCTAAATCTGACAAATCAGTAGAAGAGGGGTGTGACATCCAACTCTCTGGAGATGTGGCTCTCTTTGTTTAGCTAAAATGCACCTTGTAAGTTCTTCCGCTATTGGGGTTTTCCATTTTAAAGGTATATTCGTTATCGTACTTTTTGAATATTCTGTACGGTCCAGAATATTTGTTTAAAGTTTTTTTCCTTCCGTTTTCGCCTCTTTCTTTAGGTAAAAGAAGTCTCCTGCATTGAAATCTATATTCCCCTTAACTTTGGATTGGTTACTTAATTCTTGGTTTTTTTTACGTTTTTACCACTCTTGCCTACCTATTTTATAAGTTTTTTTCATTCTATTTATGAATTCTTGTTTGTAGTCTCCTGAGTTGTTATAATACTGCCGAGATTCAATAATATCATAATGTAGGACTTTAAAATATCGACCAAAAAGTAAATAAAAATGGTTTTATTTTGTTGCTTAGGAACAAGCAGTGTTGATTACGTTAGTTAAGTAAGGTAAGAATTTATCCCAGTCACTCCTATTGTCTTTTGTATAAATACTTAGAACGTTCGAAAATACTTTATGCCTGTTTTCTATTTTGCCATTAACTTGTGGGTGGTAAGGCGCTGTCACCATTTTCTCTATATTAAGGAAACTCATTAAATCTTTTGCTACTTTTGCAACAAAATTGCTCCCGTTGTCGCTCAAAATTTTATTAGGAATGCCAAATTGTAAAAATAATTTTGCTAGTGCCCTACTTGTGGCTTAAGCACCTTGATTTTTTAATGCTTTCGCTAAAATAAATCCTGAAAAATGATCTACAACCGCAAAAATGCAAGCATTACCTCTTCTAGAAACAAGTAAGCCTTCACTTGTCCCGTATAGGTCAAATGAGATAATATCGAAGGGGTTCTTTGCTACCGGGACCCTTCCCATTGGGGGATTTGGATAAGCTGGGGGGATTTTTCTCAAATTACATGCTTCGCATGTACTTATAAATTCTTTAAGTTTTATCAGTGCCGATTGTACCTAAAAGTATTGTTTTAATTTATGGAATGTTTTCATAACTCCTTAATGTCCGCCTGTGTCCGAATAAAAATATTCAAATGCAGGCCCTATCAAGTTTTGTGGTAACACAGGTATTATCGAGGTTTGGTTTCTATTTGTCTCAGAAGTCACGATTCTACACAGTATTTCTTCATCAAGGTCGTAGTAAAAACTATCTATCTCTTTTCTAAGAGTTTTGAATTTATCCGGTAACGCTTTGTCATTCACAAAATAATCAATTAGTGCTACACACATTTCGTCCTTTTTTTGCTTTCTTTTTATATTTTCCAAAGACAAGGGACAATAGTTAATCTTATTTTCTTTTACTGCGTCCTTGATTTTTTTTTTGTTACATCCATGTTTGCTTAAAGAATTATTAACTTTGAGTTCATTTTCTTCAATGTCCGGCGGAGTATTTTATTGATATCTGCTCAAAAAGTTACAAGCTACATTTTGTTTTCCCTTTAAATGTTCGAATTCATAATCTAGGTCTTCTAATTTCATAATCCATCTAGCCAGAATGCCCGTTGGGTTTTTAAATGTGCACAGGTACTGCAAGCTTTTATGGTCTGATCGTAATATAAATTTTCTACCAATTAAATAATGTCTAAACTTGTCCAAGTTGTAGATAATAGATAATAATTCTAAGTTCGTGGCGGAATAACTACTTTCGCCTTTTGATAAAGTTTTACTTGAATAGCATATAACTTTTTCAATTTGTTGGGGCGTTCCCTGTAGAGGGTTAGGGTCTTCTGCTGGGATTATTTGCGAAAGAATTGCACCAATGCCTTTTGAACTAGCATCAGTGGTAACCACAAATTTTCCATTTTCGAAATCAGGGAGGGACAAAATTGGTTCAGAAGTGAGTGCCTTTTTGATTTGGTCTAGGGAAGTTTGAGCTTCCTGGGACCAGGTAACATTATGGGAATTCCCTTTGGTTAATTCCGTGAGGGGTTTCGCAATTTGGGCATAATTGCGTACGAATTTCCTAAAGTAGCCAGTAAGGCCTAAGAGTCCACTTAATTTCTTTATAGTTCCGGGGGGTTTGAGGTTCTCCACACGTTTTATTTTGTTAATGTCTAGGGTTACCTCTCCCTGGGTTACTACTACTCCCAAAAACTCAATTTTGGATTGAAATAAATTTACTTTCTTGGGACGGCATTTCAAATTTCCTTACCTGAAATTCTCAAACACCTCAGCTAATGTTGCTAATTGTTGCTCAGTGTTTTCCCCCACGCATATAATATCATCAACAAAATGAATTATATTCTTTAATCCTCTTAACAGGTGCAACAGGGGTCTACATAACGCGCTTGAACTTGTTTTAAGCCCAAATGGTACCCTTAAGTATTCATAAGATCCATATTCAGATGTTGAAAATGCGGTTTTATGGACATCCTTTTCGGCTATTTTCGCTTGGTCGTAGCCTTGGGCGAGGTACAGAGAGTTAAAAATTTTGTTTGTGTATCAAAGTGATTGATTAGTTTCATTTGCTCATTGCAAAGGGTATTAATCACTCCATACTTGTTTGTTGAGAACACTCTCATCGACTCCAATTCTAATGTCTTCATTTCTCTTTGGTAGTAGGACCACTGGTGCACTATAAGGGCTTGTAATTGTGCGTATAGTTTCGTTTTTTCTAATTCATTGATTTTATTTTTTTAACCACTCTTTGTGCTTATATGGCACACGGTATGGCTGTTTTGTTACGGGATTACCGGTCGTAAAAATTGAATTTTAGTAAAATGGAATTAGCCCGATATCATAATAAGATTCAGAAAAAAAATACTTAAATTTACAAAATAATTAGCATAATTTTTTATTAATTTACATATCAGTAATATTATACATATTAAATTTTTTTTAAAATTGCGATTTATTTAAAGGATATTCGTTATTTGAGGTTTTAATACAGTTAACTATGTTTCTTTTAGAGTTTTCCCATGTATTTAAATCATTTTCAGTTAAAACCTGGATTTGAACTAAACAAGCCCCCTTTTTAATCGTAATTTTATCGTTTTCATGGTTATTAGCTACCCAAATAAAACACTCTCCTTTGTCATAGGATATAATCTGTTCCTCGTATTACCGATTTTCAGGTATTTTAGACGGTGTTGCAGACCATATTTCTGATTTGCTAACTATTGGCTCGATCATTTGTGATATTTAAATTTTTTGCATCGTTTTGGGAGGGATTTTTGTTTTCCTTATCACAAATCCGTAATATTTCTCTTCATTTTCATTGTTTATTAGATTCATATTGGCGCTATGCTGCGCCATTGCGGCATCTTGCGGCGTCACGTTGGGTTTTATTATGTTCTTCCATAATTCCGCTATTTTTTTAATTTCATTTGCCCTGTACTGTTGTATATTTCCTATTTTTATTTTCGCCGCTTCAATACTGTTATTATTTAAATATACTTCATTTCTGCAATATCTCTTAGGGTAATTGAATAAATTTCCAATTATGCCATGTCTTTGCGAGACATGAGGTTCAAAATACTTCGCCATTATACCGTTAGAAATTTTGTTTACTTTTATGTTATCTTCGTAGCCTCTGTTACGATTTTTTAGGGTAGAAATTTCTTCCCCTACCTTAGCTGGGTATACGAGCTTCTTGTTGGCTACGTATAATAGTATTCTATTAGACCTTAGAAAATTTGCCCCTATAATAGCTTCATATGGGAGATTGTCACATATAATAAAATTTGTCAAGAAGGTTCTATTGTCTCTTTTTACGTTTAGGCAAATTGACCCTTTTGCATTTAACTTATGACCTGTCACGCTTGTTAAGTTGGGATTATTAGGGTTCTTTTGTCGCCTAATGTGCAGAGGCAACATATTAAATATTCATGAGTTTATTATATTTACAGTATCTCCGCTGTCAACTAATGCCCTAAAGTATATGTTTTCTACACAAAAATCTTTAAATATGGGTAACTTGTTAGTAATATCACTACCAGAAGGCACTAAGACTGGCCGTGACCTATAAAATAATCCTGGAACCCCCTGAGACCAACTCGTGTTTTTGGGGGGCCAGAAGCGTTTCCCTGAGGATTTATTTCATTTGTCGGTGCCTGTAATAGATATTCAGACGTATTAGGTTCCGTAGGCATATTTAAATGATTTACATCTGCCTGTCTTCGACGTGTCTTATTATGGTAACGTGGATGTCTCGTGTCAGTGCCGTTTGCTGGTTCTATTTTCCAGTGTTGTTGGCGTGTAAAATTTTAATTCTCATCGGCCAATTTTCATTATTTTTATATTGCATTCTCGCATTATATTGGCCTTGGCGAGTATTTGGGTTTTCAAACCGATAATTAATTTGCCTGTTGGGGAAAGGGTTATACAAATTTGGTTGGTACGCATTATAAGGTACTGATTGGCGCAATCCCCCCTGGCTATAGCCTATTGCACGACCGGTGCTAAAATTTGTTCTTCCGAACAAATGGTTGCCGTAATTTTGCGTATTACCGACAGCATTTCTTGGTATGGGATTGGTGACGTAGTGGCACTCTCTCGCTCTGTGGCCAACACGATTGTAGTTATAGCACCTTATTATCGTAGGGTTAATGGGCTGAGAACGTACTGTTTTCTGCCTAGTGGGTACTGGAGTGTTATTTCTTCGTGCCACTGGGGAATTATACTTTGAAAGGAAATTTGGGGATCCCTGATCGCCCTTGAAGATTAGGTTCGAGTTTGAGTTGCCTAAGCTATTTATTTTTGCATTACTATGATTAGCAACCATTTTATCAACTTCGATTAATCGCTCTACCTCTTGGACGGCAAGATCCAACCTCTGAATATTCTCGGATATTACTAACCTATATAGTTTTGGGGATAACCCTTGAAAAAGGTATTTAGTATGAATTTTTCATACAGTTACCCCGAGCCAATTCCGTATTTTTCTTCTACAGAAATACGTATGTTATCGAGATATTCGCTTATATTTTGTGAAAAATCAAAGCTCACTACTCCATGTTTTAATTTATTTATAGAACTGGTTTCTATAAATCTCTCTTTGAATACTTTTAACAAGTCGTCAACCGTATTTATTGGCAAATTGGCGTTATTGCCTATGTTATGCTCGCCCTTTTTTAGAAAGGTTAAGGCCTAGCCTCTTAATCGTAAAAGCAGCATGTCTTTTAATGCTCCAACGTCTGTTTTTGTTAATTGTACAAACTGGTTCAATTGGATATTAAATTCGTCAATATCTGACTGACCACTTTATTCCGGGATAGATTTTGCAATCTCTATATTTTTTGCGACTAACTTTTGCACTATTAGTAATTCATTTAGATCGTTCATGTTTTTTTTTTGCGTTTATATCAACTTAAATATTGCTTAAACTGTTTTGGGGTAGGCTATTATCTCCTATGAGATATAAGGGGTTTCCTATCGTAGCTTAGCGGTTCTAAGCCTAATCAATATTTTTATATTTCTGTGTTTTTCTTACAATTAAATTCAAATGAAAAAATTTAAACAGTCTAACTAGTTTGCGGTTTTCCTCAAATTTCCGCCACACGCCGTTTGCGATAAAAGGTTTATTTATTGTGGCGATAGTAATTTCTCCAATAGCGCCACTTCTAGCGCTGGAGGTTGTGTCAACTAGGCTAGCGCCGCTATCAATTAATGAGAGAAAATTGAATATGTAGACATACAAATGTGGCTTCTTCTTTCTTGAGCTATCTGGAGATCAGATTCCTTTGGGAGCATTTACCTTGGAGACTTGCAAACTAATTACCTATTACTGGACTAAACGCAGACTTACAAATGAAATAAACACATATAAAAAGACAATAGATTTATTGAACTTATATGCTTAGTTGTACAGCAACGGGTCACTTCAATGACAATAATGGTGACCGAGATTATTTGCGGTACTAATCGTTTAAGGTCTGACTTAATATTAAAATTAAAAAACACATTTACCACACTCCCAAACGCAGTTCTTTCGTCCTGCGCTGTAGGGACTGCCTGCCATTGGACCAAGTGACCCAAGGACGCAAATCTTCGTCCAATAATCTCTCTAAGATTTTTCAGATGATTCAGGAGTTCACGCAGTTTTTTTGCCTTTTAAACTTCCTCAGAAATGTTGTGCATTGCATTTTTTTGCTACAATTATCTTAGCGAAATTCGAACGACTAGCGTCGTTGTTTGACTGAAGATAGAACGCATTTTATGTTTTTGCTGAATAAAAATTTAGACTCTTGTATGTGGTATCTGAACTCAATTAGGGAAAAGTTAATTTCTGCCTGAATTATCTTTAGGAGGAAAGAATATTATATTTTAAATATATGGTATTCTACTGATGGTGCAGAGGTTTCTTGTTTTAGGTGCAGTAGGGACATTGTTTAACAAGTTGGACTGGCAGGAAGCACAGGTCTTGAATGCTGTAGCCTGGTCAGGGGTTTGGCAACTGAAATCAGTTGTTTTTGAAACGAAATTGGTTTGGCAGGACACATCGGACGTGGTTGAGGGGGGACTGTCCTGGGGCATGGAACTGGTTTGGCAAGGAATTGATTTGAGAGCCGAAAAGGGTGATGACCTCACTTCCTTCAAAATGTTGACTAGGTCACTTCCCGATGGGTGGCGTGGAGGTGTCATAAGGGTAGACGGGGTCTGGGTGGAACAACGCAAAGAGTCATCAAAGGGTACTACCTTGAAATTAGTATCTTCTTTTGTAGTACAATCTAGGCAAAGCCAATGTTTTGACCACTTAGAATGTCCTATACCGGAGGAATGTTCATGGAAGTAAAACTCAGAGCTACTGCACTGAATAGTGTTAATAGTAACTCTTAATCTGCATTCCCGGCACACTCTCTTTGCCCTTTTTTGAACCGGAATGGGTTTTGATATATTATCGCTGATTAAAGATGAGTTAGTTAGGGTCACTGAATTAATTCATGTTCAAAGCTCTTAATTAATTCTGTCCAAAGTGAGTGAATCCAAAAAGGTGTTTCCACTCTGAAGACTAAATGAAGACGTATTTCTTAGCATTGGACGTGATCGTCTCTTACTAGGTTGCTAGCTTGCGCTGTAACCCGAATTAGTACGAGTATTTCAAACAGAATAAAGCCTATTGCTTTTTCTTAATTCAAATAGTAAGAGACGGCCTGGCTACAACCTATGATTGTGACATCATTGATCAATCTTTAACATGATTCGTTACCACGAACTGTTTGATTATCATTTATTTGATTCTCGGTCTGACCTGATCGGTCTGATCTGATCTGTTCTTTGTTTGACGTGAAATTGCAAACCGGAAAAAGCCTATAGCTTTTTATTAATTGGAATAGTAAGAGACGACCTGGCTACATCCTACGATTATGACGTTATTGATCAATCTTTAACATGAAATACGCATTTTTTCGTTAAAAAATCTGATTCTATTTTATAAATGATTTGTTTTAATTGCAAATTTTTTTAACCTCATTAATTTCGTTTAAAATGAGCCATTGAACAACTCTCTACGATGTTCCGGTGCCAAGCTATCTGTAGAAAAGAAAAAAAAGATACCGTTTAGACAGAATGTTGAAGTAGTTGCTACTTTTCTTGATTTTCAAGCTAATATATATCCCTTGCTGTTCAAGCCAAGGGACAGAAAATTTCCTACATATGGGTTTCGGACAAGGTGGTTCTAATGGTGTACTTTTTGTTTTGATCTGACTCTATTTTTTGGAGTTATGGGTTAATATATTTCTTAACATTGGACGGGATCGTCCCCTACTAGATTGCTAGCTACCGCTGCAACCCGGATTCTGTTAAGACTTCAGTTACTATGGGATATAGTTGGTCCTTGAATATAAACTTATATATAAAGCACACCCCAGAACAGCAAATTTTTAAAAGACGCTTGTATTATTATTAACTTAAAGTCACTATATGCCGTGGTTTTTTCTTTAATAGGTCTCAGATATTTCTATAGGCATGTTGCCAATGTCCACTGTTATATTGAACTATACCGATTTATCACGTATCCTATTTATATGTATTGCATAATCATGCATGCGATGATTTTTTTTTTTAATATTTCAGTTGCTATGGGCCGGGATCCGTTTTTTATTATAAAAGTTTTTCAAAGCACGTTATTTAACTTTTGGCTATTATGGGCTACTGTTAGCTTTTTACTAGGTTGCATCTACCGTTGCAATCATGATCTGGGGTAGACTTTGCCAACAAAATCATTTGCCATAATTTATATGAAGTTGTAAAAGATAGTGCAAATGTTTCTTATCGATAATCAATGTGCGGGAACAAGAAAAATCCTTGACGTAGAAGGTGTATGCTTCGGTAGAATCGTTATCTTAAATGTGCTTGAACTCACACCCTTCGAATATGAAAGAGAGTCATTTCAACTGTGCTGTGGTAACTGATAATTAAGTATGTGTTATGGAATATGTGATGAATATGGATTTATAGAGATATTTATATAAAGCGTTGTATACTAGCCTACCACTAATGTTTTAGTGACATCTGCAGCTGTATCTTAATAAAGCACACCATGGCCCGTAATTACCGAAAAAGCGTTTAAAAAAATTGGCAAGTGAGAAACGTCATTTATAGCTGATGTAGGAATAATAAATATTATATAAACTAGTCTTAATAGTAATGTGTAAATATACAATTGTTTTATATAACCCCCAGTTATAATAAACTTTACCGATCCCTTATGTAATTAATTAAAAAAAACTTTTTCCACAAAATAAGTTTTTCAAACAAAAGTAAAGAACTGCATTAAAACAAAAATGACCAAAAATAAAATCAAATAATATACCAAGCGTGAAATTACCACAAATTAGCAGCGATAAATAAATGAAACCGAAAACAAACAGAAATTACAATAGATAAGCGAATCAAACTCAAAACGAGTAGAAATTAACATGAGTAAGGCTCAAAACCCCTATGCCATCCCAAGGCCAGAACATAATGTACACAACTTTTGATTGGATGTGTTTGGGGAAATAGTAGGTGTGAGAGGGGCGTTAGTTGCTCTCCAATATCTTTTAACTATAAAAAGGACTAGCCCTTTCAATTTCCAATAGAATGAACCATTTTGAAGTTTCTACAACAACCCTTTCAATAAAAACCTTATATGCCCCCAGGTCATCATTTACAACCCCTTACCCTGAGGGCTGGGGGAGGGGGTTTGTCCTCCTCAAAGACCTAATTTCCAGAACTTTCAACTACGTTGAACAAAATTGCTATCCCAAAATTTTGATTGGATGTGATTGGGGAAATGGTTAGTGTGAGAGGAGGGTTAGTTGCCCTCCAATCACTCCAGGGCATTAGCCCTTTCAATTTCCAATCGAATGAGCCATTTTCGAAGTTTGTACGACAACGCTTTCTATAAAAACTTTATATGCCCCAGGGCATAACTTAGAACCCTTGCCCTGATGACTTTGGGGGGGGGGGGCATCCTTAAAGACCTCCAATTACTGTCGATTATTAAAAAGGGCACTAGCCCTTTTTAATGTGATTGGAAGTTGCCTTCCAATCACTTTAGGCTATTAAAAAGGGCACTAGCCATTTCAATTTCCAATCGAATAGGCACTTTTTGTAGTTTCTACGACAACGCTTTCTAAGAACCTTATATGCCCCCAGGGCATTACTTAAAACCCATACCCCAAGGGCTGTGGGGGGTTGTCATCCTCAAAGACCTAATTTCCAGAACTCTCAACTACGCTAAACAAAATAGTTGTCTTCAAATTTTGATTGCATGTGTTTGCGGAAATGGTGGGCGTGGAAGGATTCTTAGTTGCCTTCCAATCACTTTTGACTATTAAAAAGGGCACTAGCCATTCCAATTTCCAATCGAATGAGCCCTTTTCGAAGTTTCTATGACAATTCCTTCAATACAATGTGCCCTGGTCTAAAGGAAAAAATAATAATAATACATTGTGCCAACATCGTTCTTCAGTTAGGCAGCGCGATTGT
This sequence comes from Artemia sp. Qi Xiang Cuo, assembly GCF_049724085.1. NCBI lineage: Eukaryota > Metazoa > Arthropoda > Branchiopoda > Anostraca > Artemiidae > Artemia > Artemia sp. Qi Xiang Cuo. The sequence continues at coordinate 53,462,406 of NC_142795.1, forward strand.
GCTGCCTATGATCTACTTTAGATTGACAAATGAGATCGTTTGTTAAAACCCAAAAATTACTATATCTCCATGCTTTTTATAATGTTAAAAATCCTATTTTGATCTTCGTATGCAAGACAGTGTTAATAACATTTGCTACAACAGTGTTATAGAAAAATGCAGTTTATCTTAAAAAATGATTTATTAGTAAAATTATTTTGGTTAAAATAATTTCACGCACCAAAATCGTCCGATCAAAATTTTGAGATAGCCTTTTTGTTCAGCATTGTTGAAAGGCCAAACAACATTGCCGTTGGAGATAACACGTCATATCACAGCCGCTTGGCAAAGGTCTTTAAGTTATAAAAGTTGCCCATTGTTTACGTTTAGTATTTGTTATTGGGAAGTATGCATACATTTTTCGGGTGGGGAGGGGACGAATTTTACGCTGGGGGGATTTCCTACGGGGAGAATTTTCCTTGGGGAGGGAATATTCCAGGGAGTGAAATTTTCAAGGGAAATTTTACACTGGGAGAATTCGCCAGAATTTCTATACGAAATTCTTCGTATGTCTTGCTTTCTCTTTTGCAACTCAGTTTTACGCGTGGAGATGTTAAGGGTAGTTGTCCGTGGTAAATTGACAAAACTAATTTTAAAAATGAAGTAATTTTTCTTATGAAAAACTGTATTTTATTCAACATCCTGGTAGCAAAATTATCTTCCGTACGAAGATCCATATCTGGGTTGCAGCGGTAGCTAGCAGCCTAGTAGAAGACGATCACGTCCAATGTTAAGAAATATAATAGCCCATAACTCCTAAACATAGAATCAGATCATAACAAGAAGTACATTATTAGAACCGCCATGTCCGAAACCCTGTATAGGAAGACTTACCGTCTCTTGGCTGGGGGAAAGTCTGGGATGTGTCTGGGAAAAAGGTGGGCGTGAGAGATGGGTTAGTTGCCCTCCAATCACTTTCGACTATTAAAAAGGGCACTAGCTCTTTGAATTTCCAATCGAATTAGCCCTTTTTGAAGTTTCTACGACAAAGCTTTCTATGAAAACCTTATATGACCCCAAGGCATAACTTACAACCCTTTCCGTGAGGGCTATGGGGGGAGTATCTGCCTCAAAAACATAATTTCCATCTGTAAATCAACTACGTCGAACAAAATGGGTATCTCAAAATTTTGATTGGATGTGTTTAGGGAAATGGTGGCCGTGGAAGGGGTGTAGTTGCCTTCCAATCACATTTGACTATTAAAAAGGGCACTAACCCTTCCAATTTCCAATCGAATGAGCCCTTTTCGAGGTTTTTATGATAACTCCTTCGATACGAAGTGCCCTGGTCTAAAGGATAAAAAATAAATAAAAAAATAATACATTGTGCCAACATCATTCTTTACTTAGGCAGCGCTCTTGCGCTGCCTATGATTACCGATTCTGAACTGAAAACTAAAATATAAAAAATTGAATTTTTTCTCATTGGAAATATAGGATGACAATATAGAGATACGTACTTTACGGGTTAAGCCAAAAAAGTTTGGTTCTAGGATACAATAATAACTTTGAACTGAGATAAAATAAAATTATTGGCGTACAAAAATGGCGTAACGATTCAATTGAAGCAAAAGGAAAACCAAACTAATTGTAAAATTTTCAGGTTTTTTTCTGGTTTGAATTAAAAAATGGAAATTATTCATTATTCAGTTTCAGTTGACAAATAAGATTTTTTTTTTCAAGGAATCGGGCAGATAACTAAGTCCAATATATGCAATGGTATGTTCTTTGAGTGATCGTCTTTTAATGTATTACGGGTAAAAGTTCATTCTTTGCTATAGGCTAAATAGAGTTTCGGTTACTATTGAGACGAGTCGCTCTTACTGTACAGTACGTTAACACGAACTGGTTGATAAATATAACATTTTCTACTACAGTGTTATACATAAAGACAGTTTTTCGTACAAAATTTATTGTTGTAGTAATGTATTTCTTATATTATTATCTTGTCGAAAGATATGCGTATATAAATATTGCATTCAATTATTACATCATATATGGTTATAACTTATACAAGGATATTGTCATTAATCAAGCTCGTGCACGAAAATACAGTTTTTCTTGTCAAAATTGATTCTATTTTAAATACTATTTCATTTTTAATTAAAAAAGGCACTAGACATAGAAATTTCCTTTAAAATAAGCCATGATACAGCTCTCAATGATTTTCCAGTGCCCAGCTAGCTGACGAGGAAAAAAACGGAAGAAAAAGATGCCGTTTATGCAGAAATATTCTTGTACTTATGTACTTCTTATATTATTATCTTCTCAATAAATAAGCGTGTATCAATATTGCATTCACTTATTACGTCATATATGGTTAAAACCTAAACGATTATAACGTCATTCATTATGCTTGTACACGAAAATGCAGTTTTTTTTCAAAATTGATTCTATTTTAAAAACAATTTTATTTTTAATTACAAAAGGCACTAGATGTAGCAATTTCCTTTAAAATAAGCCCTTTAAAATTAAAATTAAATTTAAAATTAAAATTAAAATTTAAAGTTCCTTTAAAATTATACAGTTCTCACTGATTTTCCAGTGCCTAGCTAGCTGAGGAGGAAAAAAACGGAAACAAAAAAATGTCGTATGTGCAGAATATCTTGGCTTCAGCCACTTTTCTTGATTTTCAAGCCAGTATATTTTCCTTGTTGTTCAAGCCAAGGGACAGTAAGGTTTCCTACATAGGGTTTCGGACAAGGTGGATCTAATGAAATACTTCTTATTCTGATCTGACTCTATTTTTAGGAGTTGAGGATTATTTTAGTTTTATCATGGGGCGTACCTAAATTATATTAAAGAACAAAATATAGCCAATGGTAATTAAAGTATTTAAAACAAATAATTAAAACATGATGATAAAACACATGCTTATCTTTCGACAGGATAATATAATAAAAATATATTGAAAAAATTTATTTCCCTGGTTAGTTGTTATATCAGTATCATGGTTGAAGCTGTAGCTGCAATAAATTCATTTTCTGGGTTGCAGCGGTAGCCAGAAACCTAGTAAGAGACTATCAAGTCCCGTGTAAAAAACAAAATACCCCATAACGCCTAAGCAAAAGAGTCAGATAAAAACACAAAGTACACTATTAGAATCATCATGTCTAAGAACCTTATAAAGGATACTTGCCGTCTCTTGGCTTGAATAACAAGGAACAAGAAAACAAGAAAAGTGGCTGCAACCATGATATTTTGCATCGACGACATCTTTTTTTTCTAACCGTTTTTTTTTTTGTTCTCCGCAGCTGGTGGGGCACTGGAACATTATAGAGAGCTGTTTGATGGATCATTTGAAAGGAAAGTGCTACGTCTAATGCCTTCGTAATTAACCAAAATAATTTTACTAATAAATCATTTTTTAAGAGAAACTGCATTTTTCTATAACACTGTTGTAGCAAATGTTATTAACACTGTCTTGCATACGAAGATCAAAATAGGATTTTTAACATTATAAAAAGCATGGAGATATAGTAATTTTTGGGTTTTAACAAACGATCTCATTTGTCAATCTAAAGTAGATCATAGGCAGCACAATCGCGCTGCCTAACTGAAGAACGATGTTGGCAAAATGTATTATTATTTTTTCCTTTAAACCAGGGCACATCGTATCGAAGGAGTTGTCGTAGAAACTTGGAAAAGGGCTCATTCGATTAAAAATTGGAATGACTAGTGCCCTTTTTCATAGTCGAAAGTGATTGGAAGGCAACTAACAACCCTTCCACGCCCACTATTTCCCCAAACACATCCAATCAAAATTTTGAGATAGCAATTTTGTTCAACGTAGTTGAAAGTTCTGGAAATTAGGTCTTTGGGGATCACAACCCCCCACAGTCCTCAGGGCAAGGGTTGTATGTTATGCCCTGGGGGCATATAAGGTTCTTAGAAAGCGTTGTCGTAGAAACTACAAAAAGTGCCTATTCGATTGGAAATTGAAATGGCTAGTGCCCTTTTTAATAGCCTAAAGTGATTGGAAGGCAACTTCCAATCACAGTAAAAAGGGCTAGTGCCCTTTTTAATAATCGACAGTAATTGGAGGTCTTTAAGGATGACACCCCCCCCCCAACAAAGTCATCAGGGCAAGGGTTCTAAGTTATGCCCTGGGGCATATAAGGTTTTTATAGAAAGCGTTGTCGTACAAACTTCGAAAATGGCTCATTCGATTGGAAATTGAAAGGGCTAATGCCCTGGAGTGATTGGAGGGCAACTAACCCTCCTCTCACACTAACCATTTCCCCAATCACATCCAATCAAAATTTTGGGATAGCAATTTTGTTCAACGTAGTTGAAAGTTCTGGAAATTAGGTCTTTGAGGAGGACAAACCCCCCTCCCCCCAGCCCTCAGGGTAAGGGGTTGTAAATTATGACCTGGGGGCATATAAGGTTTTTATTGAAAGGGTTGTTGTAGAAACTTCAAAATGGTTCATTCTATTGGAAATTGAAAGGGCTAGTCCTTTTTTATAGTTAAAAGATATTGGAGAGCAACTAACGCCCCTCTCACACCTACTATTTCCCCAAACACATCCAATCAAAAGTTGTGTACATTATGTTCTGGCCTTGGGATGGCATAGGGGTTTTGAGCCTTACTCATGTTAATTTCTACTCGTTTTGAGTTTGATTCGCTTATCTATTGTAATTTCTGTTTGTTTTCGGTTTCATTTATTTATCGCTGCTAATTTGTGGTAATTTCACGCTTGGTATATTATTTGATTTTATTTTTGGTCATTTTTGTTTTAATGCAGTTCTTTACTTTTGTTTGAAAAACTTATTTTGTGGAAAAAGTTTTTTTTAATTAATTACATAAGGGATCGGTAAAGTTTATTATAACTGGGGGTTATATAAAACAATTGTATATTTACACATTACTATTAAGACTAGTTTATATAATATTTATTATTCCTACATCAGCTATAAATGACGTTTCTCACTTGCCAATTTTTTTAAACGCTTTTTCGGTAATTACGGGCCATGGTGTGCTTTATTAAGATACAGCTGCAGATGTCACTAAAATATTAGTGGTAGGCTAGTATACAACGCTTTATATAAATATCTCTATAAATCCATATTCATCACATATTCCATAACACATACTTAATTATCAGTTACCACAGCACAGTTGAAATGACTCTCTTTCATATTCGAAGGGTGTGAGTTCAAGCACATTTAAGATAACGATACTACCGAAGCATACACCTTCTACGTCAAGGATTTTTCTTGTTCCCGCACATTGATTATCGATAAGAAACATTTGCACTATCTTTTACAACTTCATATAAATTATGGCAAATGATTTTGTTGGCAAAGTCTACCCCAGATCATGATTGCAACGGTAGATGCAACCTAGTAAAAAGCTAACAGTAGCCCATAATAGCCAAAAGTTAAATAACGTGCTTTGAAAAACTTTTATAATAAAAAACGGATCCCGGCCCATAGCAACTGAAATATTAAAAAAAAAAAATCATCGCATGCATGATTATGCAATACATATAAATAGGATACGTGATAAATAGGTATAGTTCAATATAACAGTGGACATTGGCAACATGCCTATAGAAATATCTGAGACCTATTAAAGAAAAAACCACGGCATATAGTGACTTTAAGTTAATAATAATACAAGCGTCTTTTAAAAATTTGCTGTTCTGGGGTGTGCTTTATATATAAGTTTATATTCAAGGACCAACTATATCCCATAGTAACTGAAGTCTTAACAGAATCCGGGTTGCAGCGGTAGCTAGCAATCTAGTAGGGGACGATCCCGTCCAATGTTAAGAAATATATTAACCCATAACTCCAAAAAATAGAGTCAGATCAAAACAAAAAGTACACCATTAGAACCACCTTGTCCGAAACCCATATATAGGAAATTTTCTGTCCCTTGGCTTGAACAGCAAGGGATATATATTAGCTTGAAAATCAAGAAAAGTAGCAACTACTTCAACATTCTCTCTAAACGGTATCTTTTTTTTCTTTTCTACAGATAGCTTGGCACCGGAACATCGTAGAGAGTTGTTCAATGGCTCATTTTAAACGAAATTAATGAGGTTAAAAAAAATTTGCAATTAAAACAAATCATTTATAAAATAGAATCAGATTTTTTAACGAAAAACTGCATATTTCATGTTAAAGATTGATCAATGACGTCATACTCGTAGGTTGTAGCCAGGTCGTCTCTTACTATTCCAATTAATAAAAAGCCATAGGCTTTTTCCTGTTTGTAATTTCACATCAAACAAAGAACAGATCAGATCAGACCGATCAGGTCAGACCGAGAATCAAATAAATGATAATCAAACAGTTCGTGGTAACGAATCATGTTAAAGATTGATCAATGATGTCACAATCATAGGTTGTAGCCAGGCCGTCTCTTACTATTTGAATTAAGAAAAAGCAATAGGCTTTATTCTGTTTGAAATACTCGTACTAATTCGGGTTACAGCGCAAGCTAGCAACCTAGTAAGAGACGATCACGTCCAATGCTAAGAAATACGTCTTCATTTAGTCTTCAGAGTGGAAACACCTTTTTGGATTCACTCACTTTGGACAGAATTAATTAAGAGCTTTGAACATGAATTAATTCAGTGACCCTAGCTAACTCATCTTTAATCAGCAATAATATATCAAAACCCATTTCGGTTCAAAAAATGGCAAAGAGAGTATGCCAAGAATGCAGATTAGGAGTTACTATTAACTCTATTCAGTGCAGTACCTGTGAGTTTTACTTCCATGAACATTGCTCTGGTCTAGAACATTTTAAGTGGTCAAAAAATTGGCTTTGCCTATGTTGTACTAAAAAAGATGATACTAATTACAAGGTAGTACCTTCTGATGACTCTTTGCGTTGCTCCACCCAGACCCCGTCTACCCTTAAGACACTTCCACGCCACCCATTGGGAAGTGACCTAGTCAACATTTTGAAAGAAGTGAGGTCATCACCCTTTTCGTCTCTCAAATCAATTCCTTGCCAAACCAGTTCCATGCACCAGGACAGTCCCCCCTCAACCACGTCCCATGTGTCCTGCCAAACCAATTTCGTTGCAAAAACAACTTATTTCAGTTGCCAAACCCCTGACGAGGCTACAGTATTCAAGACCTGTGCTTCCTGCCAGTCCAACTTGTTAAACAATGTCCCTACTGCACCTAAGACAAGAAACCTCTGCACCATCAGTAGAATACCATATATTTAAAGCACAAGATTCTTTCCTTCTAAAGATGATTCGGGCAGAAATTAAACGTTCCCTAATTGAGTTCAAATACCGCTTCCAAGAGTCTAAATTTTTAATCAGCAAAAAGAGAAACTGCGTTCTATCTTCAGTCAAACAACGACGCTAGTCGTTCGAATTTCGCTAAGATAATTGTAGCAAAAAAATGCAATGCACAACATTTCTAAGGAAGTTTAAAAGGCAAAAAAACTGTGTGAACTCCTGAATCATCTGAAAAATTTTAAAGAGACTATTGGAAGAAGATTGGCATCCTTGGGTCACTTGGTCCAATGGCAGGCAGTCCCTACAGCGCAGGACAAAAGAACTGCGTTTGGGTGTGGGGTAAATGTGTTATTTAATTTTAATCTTAAGTCAGATCTAAAACGATGAGTACCGTAAATAATCTCGGTCACCATTATTGTCATTGAAGTGACCCGTTGCTGTACAACTAAGCATGTAAGTTCAATAAATCTATTGTCTTTTTATATGTGTTTGTTTCATTTATATGTCTGCGTCTAGTCCGATAATAGGTAATTAGTTCGCAAGTCTCCAAGGTAAATGCTCCCAAAGGAATCTGATCTCCAGATAGCTCAAGAAAGAAGAAGCCACATTTGTATGTCTACATATTCAATTTTCTCTCATTAATTGAGAGCGGCGCTAGCCTAGTTGACACAATCTCCAGCGCTATAAGCGGCGCAATCGGAGAAATTTCTATTGCCACAATAAATAAATCTTTTACCGCTACACATGGCGCGTGTCGGAAATTGGAGGAAAACTGCGAACTAGTTAGGCTATTTAAACTTTGTAATTTGAATTTAATTGTTGGAAACATACAGAAATAAGAAAATTGATTAGGCCTATAACCGCTAGGCTACGATAGGAAACCCCTTATATCTCATAGGATATAATAGCCTACCCCAAAACAGTTTAAGCAATATTTAAGTTGATATAAACGCAAAAAAAAAACCATGGACGATCTAAATGAATTACTAATAGTGCAAAAGTTAGTCGCAAAAAATATAGAGATTGCAAAATCTATCCCGGAATACAATGGTCAGTCAGATATTGACGAATTTAATATTCAATTGACCCAGTTTGTACAATTAACAAAAACAGACGTTGGATCGTTAAAAGACATGCTGCTTCTACGATTACGAGGCCAGGCCTTAACCTTTCTAAAACAGGTCGAACATACCATAGGCAAAAACGCCAACTTGCCAATAAATACGGTTGATGACTTGTTAGAAGCATTCAAAGAGAGATTTATAGAAACCAGTTCTATAAATAAATTAAAACATGGAGTAGTAAGCTTTGATTTTTCACAAAATATAAGGGAATATCTCGATAACATACGCATTTCTGTAGAAGCAAAATACGGAAGTGGTTCGGGGCAACTGTATGAAAAAGTCATACTAAATACCTTTTTCAAGGGCTACCCCCAAAACTATATAGAGTAGTAATATCCAAGAATATTCAGACGTTGGATCTTGCAGTCCAAGAGGTAGAGCGACTAATCGAATTTTATAAAATGATTGTTAATAATGTCAATGAAAAAATAAATAGCTTCGGCAACAGAACCGCGAACACAATTCTCACGGCTTATGAGGCATTACGAAATGTCCTGCCAAGTGATACCCCCCCATAGAAAAAAATCAACAATATACCCGTGTCAACCCAGAAGAATTAAATCTGTGCTCTACAGTTAAGTCTTATCATGATCCTGTTTCCGATCTGCGCTCATGTTGGCCACAGAGCGCGAAAGTGCCCCTACGTCCCCAATCCCATACCAAGAAATGCTGTCGGTAATACGCAAAATTATGGCAACTATTTGTTCGGAAGAACAAATTTTAGCACCGGTCGTGCAATAGGCTATAGCCAAGGGGGATTGCGCCAATCAGTACCTTATAATGCGTACCAACAAAATTTGTATAACCCTTTCCCCAACAGGCAAATTAATTATCGGTTTGAAAACCCAAATACTCGCCAAGGCCAATATAATGCGAGAATGCAATATAAAAATAATGAAAATTGGCCGATGAGAAATGAAAATTTTACAAGCCAACAGCACTGGCAAATAGCACCAGCAAACGGCACTGACACGAGACATCCACGTTACCATAATAATACACGTCGAAGACAGGCAGATGTAAATCATTTAAATATGCCTACGGAACCTAATACGTCTGAATATCAATTACAGGCACCGACAAATGAAATAAATTCTCAGGGAAACGCTTCTGGCCCCTCAAAAACATAAGTTGGACTCAGGGGGTTCCAGGAATATTTAATAGGTCACAAACAGTACTAGTGCCTTCTTGTAGTGATATTACTGACAAGTTACATATATTTAATAATTTTTGTGTAGAAAACGTTTACTTTAGGGAATTAGTTGCCAGCGGAGATACCGTAAATATCATAAACTCTTGAATATTCAATATGTTGCCTCTGCAAATTAGGTGACAAAAGAACCCTAATAATCCCAACTTAACAAGCGTGACAGGTCATAAGTTAAATGCAAAAGGGTCAATTTGCCTAAACGTAAAAAGAGACATTAGAACCTTCATGACAAATTTTATTATATGTGACAATCTCCCATATGAAGCTATTATAGGGGCAAATTTTCTAAGGTCTAATAGAATACTATTATACGTAGCCAACGAGAAGTTTGTATACCCAGCCAAGGTAGGGGAAGAAATTTCTACCCTAAGAAATCTTAACGGATGTTACGAAGATAACATAAAAGTAAACAAAAGTCCCAATGGTATAATGTCGAAATATATTGAACCTCATGACCCGCACAGACATGGCATGGTTGGAAATTTATTCAATTACCCTATGAGATATTGAAGAAATGAAGTAAATTTAAATAATAACAGTATTGAAGCGGCGAAAATAAAAATAGGAAATATACAACAGTACAGGGGAAACGAAATTCATAAAATAGCGGAATTATGGAAAAACATAATAAAACCCAACGTGACACCATAAGATGCCGCAATGGCGCAGCATAGCGCCAGTATGAATTTAATAAATAATTATAATGATGAGAAATATTACAGATTTGCGATAAGGAAAACAAAAATCCCTCCCAAAACGATGCAAAAAATTTAAATATCACAAATGATCGAGCCAATAGTTAGCAAATCAGAAATATGGTTTGCGACACCGTCTGAAATACCTGAAAATCTGTTATGCGAGGAACAGATTATATCTTATGAAAGAGGGGAAGGTTTTATTTGGGTAACCAATAACCATGAAAATGATACAATTACAATTAAAAAGGGGACGTGTTTAGTCCAAATCCAGGTTTTAACGGAAAATGATTTAAATAGATAGGAAAATTCTAAAAGAAACCTAGTTAACGGCATTAAAACTTCAAATATCGAATATCCTTTGACTAAATCGCAATTTTTAAACAAATTTAAGATGGATAATATTACGAATATGGAACTTAAGAAAAAATTATGCGAATTATTATGGAATTTTAGGGATGTATTCTCTGCATCTGAAGATGATATCGGGATAATTCAATTTTATGAACATTCAATTTTTACGACTGGTAATCCCGTTGCAAAACAGCCATACCGTGTGCCATATAAGCACAAAGAGTAGTTAAAAAATAAAATCCATGAATTAGAAAAAAACGAAATTATACGCCCAAGTATAAGTCCGTATAGCGCACCAGTGATCTTAGTACCAAAAAAGAATGGCGATCTTAGACTCGTAGTAGATTATAGTCTCAACAAACAAGTAGTTAGCGAAAAATTTCCTCTACCAAGAATAGATGAAATTCTTGACTCAATTTCAAGCAAAAACAAAATTTTTACTTCTTTGGACCTTAGCCAAGGCTACCACCAAGCGAAAATAGCCGAAAAGGATGTCCATAAAACCGCATTTTCAGCATCCGAATATGGCTCTTATGAATACTTAAGGGTACCATTTGGGCTTAAAACAAGTTCAAGCGCGTTATGTAGACCCCTGTTGCACCTGTTAAGAGGATTAAAGAATATAATTCATTTTGTTGATGATATTATATGCGTGGGGAAAAACACTGAGCAACACTTAGCAACTTTAGCTAAGGTGTTCGATAAGTTCAGGCAAGGCAATTTAAAATGCCGGCCCGAGAAAGTAAATTTATTTCAATCCAAAATTAAATTTTTAGGAGTAGTAGTAACCCAGGGAGAGATATCCCCAGACCCTGATAAAATAAAATGTGTTGAAAACCTCAAACCCCCCAAAACTATAAAAGAATTAAGGGGAATTTTAGGCCTTACTGGCTACTTTAGAAAATTCGTACGCAATTATGCCCAAATTGCGAAACCCCTCACAGAATTCACCAAAGGAAACTCCCATATTGTTACCTGGTCCCAGGAAGCTCAAACTTCCCTAGACCAACTCAAAAAGGCACTCACTTCTGAACCAATTTTGTCCCTCCCTGATTTCAAAAATGGAAAATTTGTGGTTACCACTGATGCCAGTTCAAAAGGCATTGGTGCAATTCTTTCGCAAATAATCCCGGCATAAGACCCTAACCCACTACTGGGATAGCCTCAACAAATAGAAAAAGCCATATGCTTTTCAAGTAAAACTCTATCAAAGCGCAAAAGTAGTTATTCTTCCTTGAACTTAGAATTGTCAACTATTATATGCCACTTGGACAAATTTAGGCATTATTTGATTGGTAGAACATTTATACTACGATTAGACCATAAAAGCTTGCAGTACCTGCGCACATTTAAAAACCCCACGGGCATTCTAGCTAGATGGATTATGAAAATCCAAGACCTAGATTATGCATTTGAATATTTAAAGAGAAAACAAAACGTAGTTTGCGACTTTTTGAGTAGATGTCAAGAAAATAGTCCGCCGAACACTGAAGAAAATGAACTCAATGCTATTAATGCTTAAAGCAAAAATGGATGTAACAAAAAAAAAATCAAGGACGTAATAAAAGAAAATACGATTAACTATTGTCCCTTGTCTTAGGAAAATAAAAAAAGAAAACAAAAAAAGGAAGAAATGTGTGTAGCACTAATTGATTATTTTGTGAATGACAAAGCGTTACCGGGTAAAGTCAAAACTCTTAGAAAAGAGATAGATAGTTTTTATTACGACCTTGGTGAAGAAATACTTTGCAGAATCGTGACTGCTGAAACAAATAGAAACCAAACATCGATCATAACTGTGCTACCAAAAAACTTAATAGGGCCTGCATTTGAATATCTTTATTCGGATACAGGCGGAAATCTACGAATTATAAAATCTTTATACAAGCTAAAACAATACTTTTACATACAATCGGCACTGACAAAACTTAAAGAATTTTTAAGCACATGCGAAGCATGTAAATTGAGAAAAATCCCCTCGGCTTATCCAAATCCCCCAATGGGAAGGGTCCCGGTAGCAAAGCACCCCTTTGATATTATCTCATTTGACCTATACGGGACAAGTGGAGGCTTACCTGTTTCTAGCAGAGGTAATACTTGTATTCTTTCGGTTATAGATCATTTTTCAGGATTTACTTTTGCAAAAGCATTAAAAAATCAAGGTGCTTATGCCTCAAGTAAGGCATTAGCAAAATTATTTTTACAATTTAGCATTCCTAACAAAATTTTTAGCGACAACTGTATCAATTTTGTTACAAAATTAACAAAAGATTTAATGAGTTGTCTTAATATAGAGAAAATCGTAACAGCGCCGTACCATCCACAAGCTAATGGAAAAATAGAAAACAGACATAAAATATTTTCGAACGTTCTAAGTATTTATACTAAAGACAATAGTAGCGACTGGGATAAATTCTTACCTTACTTAACTAACGTAATCAACACTGCTTATTCCGAAGCAACCAAAGACAATCCATTTTATTTACTTTTTGGTCGTTATTTTAGAATCCCGTATGATGAAGTTATTGAATCTCGACAGTATTATAACGACTCAGAAGATTACAAACAAGAATTCATAAATAGAATGAAGAAAACTTATAAAATAGTTAGGCAAGAGCTGGAAAAATGTAAAATAAACCAAGAACTAAGAAACCAACCCAAAGTTAAGGGGAATATAGATTCTAATGTAGGAGACTTCGTTTACCTAAAGAACGAGGCAAAAACGGAAGGAAAAAAACTTTCCAAAAAATATTATGGACTGTACAGAATAGTCAAAAAGTAAGATAATGAATATACCTTTAAAATGGAAAACCCCGATAGCGGAAGAACTTACAAGGCGCATGTTAGCTGAATAAAAAGAGCAAAATCTCCAGAGAGATGGATGTCACATCCCTCTTCTACTGATTCGTCAGATTCGGAAAATGAGCCCCCTAGGTCAAGACTGGCAGAGCTAAAACCCTTTAATTTTAAACAAGATTATTTTGAAAATGAAAGTGATGAACAAAACTTTGAAGAATTTTTAGCAATGGAAAATCTAGTTGTTCCTAAGAAAAATCCCTAATACCAGGATTTTTTCCTGAAAAAAAAACGCCAAAAAGTCCAAAAGGTTATTTATCGGCGACCGCGGGAGATTTAGATTATACAATATCTCCAAAAACCCAATTTTTCCCCGATAGAATTTCTACCCCATGTCCCCCCAAAAGATTTCCAGACGATATGGTTTCCCCTGCAACACCGATAGAAAGGCCCCTGTCTTTACAAGAAGAATTAAACAGAGCTGTAGAAACCCCCAGTATTACTGTGAAGAAAACTCCTCTCAAAGCTTTAACTAAAACAAACCTGCGAGAAGCTATGGATTTAATAAATTTTCCCATAAAAACGAGTCAAAGTACATTGCCCAAGAATGAAACTCCGACGAATGACCAGCAAGGTCAATATCATGATATAACTGTATCCAAGGCCAAACCTAAACAGTGGACTTCATGGAGGGAAACCCTAGTGCAAAAAATGCCTCATCCCCCTGAGGACATGGCCTTCAAACAATGGAGGAACCCCGCAAAAACTATTGAGTCCTCCCACAGCTCTCAAGAATCTTTCAAATCCCCCGAGTTGAGAACCCAAGGCGAGGACTTAGAGAATAAACCTTCTACTTCCAGAGGAGTGGAAACTTACGAAGGAAGGGCAGGTGACACCTCAAGAAGTGCCACCTCTAAAAGTTCTAATCCGGATTCGTCGGAAACTAGTTCCGAAGAGTCTGAAGGCGAATCAGACCATATAGTAGCTAAAGAAATAGGGAAATCAAGGCCTACATCAGCATCCTAACCAGTTAAAAAAATTATATACAAATGGAAATATTTTTTTAAAAAAAAGAAAAACAATTTTGACACTTTTGTGATTCACACCCCGAATAAGAGAAAACTGAACGAACCCGAGTTGAAAAGCACGACACACTCAGGTAGAACGGTTAGAAAACCTAACAGATGGAAATATCCCTAATTAATGAAAAGACAAATTTCAAATATAATAAATTTAACACCATAATAAATTTAACAGTGTGCAAGTAAAGTTAACCAAGTCAATATTAATGAAAAAAAAAATACAAGTGATGTCAAAACGTTGACGATCACAGAAAATAGCCAAAGGTAGGAAGCTAGTGGTCTACTGAGAACGACAATTGGCGTTGGACCACGTCTTGTGGGAAGCCTGGGGAGGAACTCAAGGCCCATGATTGTTTTTTGTAATTTTTTTTAAACGACCGTAGGAAGGGATATTTCTCAGTCCTTCAAGTGTAAGAAATTAGTATTTTTACGCCAATCAGGGCCAGTCAAAACAATACATAAAGGTTGAATAGAAACTTCAGTGAGCTAAGTTTTCGTTTTTGGATCTGAATGCTTTGAAAGAGAAACAGAGAGTTTACTTTCTTATAGCTCCGAAAAAAAAACAGAAAACTTTTTAATTTCATTATATTATATCTATGACGTATGCTGTCCTACAGCTCTGTGTTAAACATTACTTTCAAAGAGAAACAGAGGCATTAACGTCTTTAGCTCCTTGGAGAAAAATTTAATTTCATTAGTTTATACCTATGACGTAGACAATAACAGAGACATCACTGCTCTATAGTTATGTGACAAAAATGTTCCTTAATTTCATTCGTTTATCTATGAAATTTATTGTGCTCTAATTTATGTGACTTATTTTTGCGAGTCAGTCACGATTATATCTTACCTATACTGACTCAGGCCCCCTCGAATTTTCTACGAAAAATCGACCCAGGTCCAAACAAAAATTGATGTCATCAAAAAAAAAATTTTACTAATCGTTTAATTTCTACCAATAAAAAGACTGCAAGGTGATGACGGTGATATCTTTACTAATAGTTTTATACATAGATTAAGTCGAGGCGAAGTCGCCTCTCTACAACGGGCATAAGAGTTTTTAAGATGTAGAATCCATACTGAAATTGCCTTCTACGTGAAGATTGGAAAAAAAATTTAAACTATGAAGTAAATTAATCAAAAGTAAATCAGATATGCCTAATTTGACATAAAAATTCGATAATCTGACACTATTCATAGCTAGAGCTTGATCTGAATCGTGTTTTGCTCTATTTTTAGGTTTTTAATGTTTAGTCATCCTTTTTACTTGCCGTTTTGTTCGTTTTTCTTGCTTAAAATATCAGTCAAATTCTTATTTAATTATTCTAATAATCAATTCGTACTCAATTTTTTACTTTAATTATTTATTAAAATATAATTTCTCAATAAATTATTAACTAAAATTTAATTATCCCAATAAACTATTTAGAACCTGATAATTTATTTAAGTTAGACTAAGGTTTATGTTTAACTTGAAAAGACTGTGCTTCATTTAGTGAAAAACGTTTATCTTTGTAAATTTTTTTTTCCTGTTTCCCCCGTTTTTAGTTTATGCGAAAATTATTTGAGCAACCTGTATATCAAATTATCCAATTCTGATATAGTGACTACCAAAAAGATTTCCTCTTGAAACCTATATTTCTTCACCCCCATTATACCCGTACAAATTTCAGCCAGTTTTAGTATATTTTGATAGAGCAAATTTGTTTTTATTAGCTGAAGTAAACACGAATAATTCGGAGCGTCGGGTATTTTGAAAATAATTTTAGTTTTTAAACTATGCAATTCAGTTGGCTATACCCTTATATCTGGCAGCTTTATAAAAAAAAAAAATAAAAAACAAACTACCAGTACAGAAGCGTCTAATTATATTAAATATTTTATCTTAGTGCAGATTATAATTATTTTGGGCATACACCTTATTCATCCGTGTTCCTACCCCTCGAGTAATTTTTACGCCAACAGAAAACTATGGGTAACAACAACCAAACAACCTATTGGTAGTTTTACTTGCATAATTCCATGGCGGGTGTGGAATAATATCTCGAAAATAATACGTAAAATTTTAAAACCATTTAATTAGTTAAGATATATGGATTGAAACCCTGTGCATGTCCAATGGCGACTAAGTAAAACCCACAAGGATTTCCCTATTAATGTGAAGGTGTTTCTCGCTTAACGGATTCTAATAAGACTTTAATATAATATTTATTTATTTAGTGCTGAAGGATTTGCTCAAACAATAGCCTTCTAAAAAGATATTGATGTCAGTTCTTCATTACGCTTATATTCTTTGCCAAGCATTAACTGGAATCTACGGAGGCAAGCTTGGAAATCCTGCATCTAATGACCTTATTCGAAAGGCGAATATGATGCACCAATGTTGACTTGTAATTAGGGAAATATATACTCTTAACTATAAACTCTTATAACTCATAACTATAACTAAAATAAACAATAACTCTAACTAAAACGAAACTTCAACCCTAACTAAAACTCTAATCTAAGACTTTAAGGTAAAACTCTAAACTCTTAACTCAAACTAAACTAAACTAAAACTCTAACAAAAACTCTAAGCTAATACACTTATCTAAAAAGATATAATTTTAACTAAAAATAAACTGAAATATAAATTCAAAAAAAACTCTAAGCTAAGACTCTTAGCTAAAAACTCTAAACTCTTAACTAAAAATAAACTAAACTAGAACTCTAACAAAAACTCTAAGCTAAGACTCTAAGCTAAAATTCTAAACTCTTAACTAAAACTAAACTAAACTAGAACTATAACTAAAACTCTAAGCTATAACTCTAAAGGTAAAACAACAAACTCTTAACTAAAAGTAAACTAAACAAGAACTCTCACAAAAACTCTAATCTATGACTCTAGGCTAAAAAACTCTAAACTCTTAACCAAAACTAAACTAAAACTTCAGCAAAAACTATAAGATTATATTCGATGATAAAACTCTAAACTCTTAAGTAAACCAAACAAGAACTCTAACAAAAATTCTAAACTACGACTCTAAGCTAAAAACTCTAAACTCTTAACTATAACTAAACTAAACTTCAACTCTAACTATAACTCTAATTTAAGACTAAGCTAACACTCTAAACTCTTAACTAAAACTAAACTAAACTAAAACTCTACGCTAAGTCTCGAAGCTAAAACTCCAGACGCTTAACTATATCTAAACTAAACTAGAAATCTAAAAAAAACTCTAAGCTACGACTATAAGATAAAACTATAAACTATTAACTAAACCTAAACTAAACTAGAACTTCAACAAAAACTCTAAGCAAAGGACTATAAGCCAAAAACTCTAAACTTTTAACTCAAACTAAAATAAACTAGAACTAGAACAAAACTCTAAGCTAAAAATCTAAGCTAAAATTCTAAACTCTTAACTAAAACTAAACTAAACTAGAACTCTAACTAAAACTCTAAGTTAAGAGTCTAAGGTAAAACCCCAAACTCTTAACTATATCTAAACTAAACTAGAACTCAAACTGAAACTCAAAGGTAAAACATAAAACTCTTAACTAAAATTAAACTAAACTAGAACTCTAACAAAAACTCTAAGCTAAGACTTTAAGCTAAAATTCTAAACTCTTAACTAAAACTAAACTAGAACTCTAACTAAAACTCTATGCTAAGACTCTAAGGTAAAACACTAAACTCTTAACTAAAAGTAAACTAAACTAGAACTCTAACTGAAACTCAAAGGTGAAACATCAAATTCTTAACTAAATTTAAACTAAACTAGAACTCTAACAAAAACTCTAAGCTAACACTCTAAGGTAAAACTCTAAACTCTTAACTAAAACTAATCTAAACTATAACTTTATCAAAAATTGTAAGCTAAGACTTGAGACTTTTAACCAAATCTTAACCAAGCTGTAACTTGAATTAAAACTCTAAGCTAGGCCTGTAAGCAAAAACTATAAATACTTTACTCTAAATAAACTTAACTTTAACTCTAACTAAATCTCTAAGCTAAGACTCTATGGTAAAACTCTAAACTCTTAACTAAAACTAAATTAAAATAGAACTCTAAATAAAATTAAGCTAAGACTCTAAGATAAAAACTCTAAACTCTTAACTAAAACTAAACTAAACTAGAACTCTAATTAAAACTATAAGTCTAATCTAAAACTATAAAATAAAAATAAAATAAAATAGAACTACAACAAAAACTCTAAAATAAGACTCTAAGCTAAAAAAACTAAACTCTTAACTAAAACCAAACTAAACTAGAACTCTAACAAAAACTCTAAGCTGAGACTCTAAGCTAAAATTCTATACTCTTAAGTAAAACTAAATTTAACTAAAACTCTAAGCTAAGTCTCTAAGCTAAAACTCTAAACTCCTAACTATTACTAAACTAAACTTCAACTCTAACAAAAACTATAAGCTAAGACTCTAAGCTAACACTCTAAACTATTAACTAAAACTAAACTAAACTAAAACTTCAACAAAAACTCTAAGCTAAGACTCTAAGCTAAAAACTCTAAAATATTAGATAACAATAAACTAAACTAGAAATATAACAAAAACTCTAACATAAGACTCTAAGCTAAAAACTCTAAACTATTAACTAAAACTAAACTAAACTATAAGTTTAACTAAAACTCTAGACTAATACTCTATGGTAAAAAACTAAACTCTAAACTAAAACTAAGCTAGACAGGAAAACTAACTGAAACTCAATGGTAAAAAGCCAAATTCTTAACTAAAATTAAACTGAACTTCAACTCTAACAAAAATTATTAGCTAAGACTCTAAGCTAAAGCTCTAAACTATTAACTAAAACTAAACTAAACTAGAACTTCAACAAAAACTCTAAGCTAAAAACTCTAAACTCTTAACTAAAACTTAACCATACTATAACTTTAAGTAAAACTCTAAGCTATGACTCTAAGCTAAAACTCTAAATTCTGAACTGTAACTAAAAATAAACTAAACTAGAACTCTAACTGAAACTCAAAGGTAAAACATCAAACTCTTAACTAAAATTAAACTAAACTAGAACTCTAACAAAAAACTCGAAACTAATACTCTAAGCCAAAACTCTAAACTCTTAACTAAAACTTAGTCAAACTAAAACTTTAAGTAAAACTCTAAGCTATGAATCTAAGCTAAAACTCTAAATTCTTAACTGTAACTAAACTAAAGTTCAACTCTAACTAAAACTGTAAGCTAAAACTCTAAGCTAAAACTCTAAACTCTTAACTAAAACTAAACTAAACTAGAACTCTAACTAAAACTCTGAGCTAAGACTCTATGGTAAACTCTAAACTCTTAACTAAAAATATACTAAACTATAACTCTAACTTAAAATAAAAGTTAAAAAATCAAAATCTTAAATAAAATTAAAATAAACTAGAACTCTAACAAAAAAAAAAACTCTAAAATCTTAAGTAAAAAAAAAATAAACTATAACTCTAACAAAAACTATAAGCTAATACTCTAAGATAAAAAAACTCTTAACTAAAACTAAACCCCACTAAAACTATAAGCTAAGACTCTAATCTAAAAAGTCCAAACTCTTAACTAAAACTAAACTAGAACTCTAAAAAAAACTCTAAGCTAAGACTCTAAGCTAAAACTCTAAAATATTAACTAAAACTAAACTAGAATTCAAGTAAAGACTGTTAGCTAAATACTCTAAACTCTTAACTAAAACTCAACCAATATATAACTTTAAGTTAAACTCTAAGCCATGACTCTAAGCTAAAACTATAAATTCTGAACTGTAACTAAAACTAAACTAAACTAGAACTCTAACTAAATCTCTAAGCTAAGACTCTCTGGTAAACTCTAAACTCTTAACTAAAACTAAACTAAACTAGAACTCTAACTGAATCTCAAAGGTAAAAAATCAAACTCTTAAATAAAATTAAACTAAACTAGAACTCTAACAAAAAAAAACCTCTAAACTCTTAACTAAAACTAAACTAAACTTCAACTCTAACAAAAACTCTAAGCTAAGACTCTAAGCTAAAACTCTAAACTAAAACTAAACTATACTAGAACTTCAACATAAACTCAAAGCTAAGACTCTAAGCTAAAAACACTAAACTCTTAACTAAAACTAAAATAAACTAGAACTCTAACAAAAACTCTAAGCTGAGACTCTAAGCTAAAACTCTAAACTCTTAAGTAAAACTAAACTAGAACTCTAAGTTAAGACTCTAAGGTAAAACACCAAACTCTTAACTAAAACTAAACTAAACTAGAACTCTAACTGAAACTCAAAGGTAAAACATCAAACTCTTAACTAAAATTAAACTAAACTAGAACTCTAATAAAAAACTCTAAGCTAAGACTCTAAGCTAAAACTCGAAACTCTTAACTAAAACTTATTCAAACTAAAAATTTAAGTAAAACTATAAGCTATGACTCTAAGATAAAACTATAAATTATTAAATTTAAATAAACTAAAATTTAACTATAAAAAAAACTGTAATATAAGAATATAAGGTAAAACTCTAAACTATTAACCAAAACTAAACTAGACTATAACTCTAACAAAAACTCTAAGATAAGACTCTAAGCTAAAACTCGAAACTCTTAACTAAAACTTAACCAAACTACAACTTTAAGTAAAATTATAAGCTATGACTATAAGCTAAAACTCTAAATTCTGAACTGTAACTAAACTAAACTACAACTCTTAATAAAACTCTAAGCTAAGACTATAATCTAAAAACTCTAAAATCTTAACTAAAACTAAGCTAAACTAGAACTCTAACAAAAACTCTAAGCTAAGACTCTAATCAAAAAAAAACTCTAAACTTTTAACTAAAACTAAACCAAACTAAAACTTTAAGCTAATACTCTAAGATAAAAAATATAAACTATTAGCTAAAATTAAACAAAAATAGAATTCTAACATAAGCTCAAATGTAAAAAATCAAATTCTTAAATAAAATTAAACTAAACATCAACTCTAAAAATAATTATGATCTAATAATCTAGGATAAAACTCGAAACTAGTAACTAAAACTTTAACAAAATACAAATTTAAGTAAAATTATAAGCAATGACTCTAACCTAAAACTCTAAATTCTGAACTGTAACTAAAATAAACTAAATTAGAACTCTGAATAAAACTCTAAGTTGCGACTATAATATAAAAACTATAATCTATTAACTAAAACTAAACTAAACTAGAACTCTAACAAAAACTCTAATCTAAGACTCTAAGCTAAAAAAAAACTCTTAAATAAAACTAAACCAAAATAAAACTTTAAGCTAAGACTCTAAGCTAAAAAATCTAAACTATTAACTAAAACTAAACTAAACTAGAACTCTAACAAAAACTCTAAGCTAAGACTCTAAGCTAAAACTCTAAACTATTAACTAAAACTAAACTAAACTAGAACTTCAACAAAAACTCTAAGCTAAAAAATCTAAATTCTTAACTAAAAAAAAAACAAAATAAAACTTTAAGCTAAGACTCTAAAATAAAACTCTAAATTATTAACTTTAACTAAAACGAAAATAAACTAGAACTCTAACTAAAAATCTAAGCTAAGACTCTATGGTAAACTCTAGACTCTTAACTAAAACTAAACTAAACTAGAACTCTAACTGAAACTGAAAGGTAAAAAATCAAACTCTTAACTTAAATTAAACTAAACTAGAACTCTAACAAAAAAAAAATCTAAACTCTTAACTGAAACTAAACTAAACTTCAACTCTAACAAAAACTCTAAGCTAAGACTCTAAGCTAAAACTCTAAACTATAACTAAACTATACTAGAACTTCAACATAAACTCTAAGCTAAGACTCTAAGCTAAAAACACTAAACTCTTAACTAAAACTAAAATAAACTAGAACTCTTACAAAAACTCTAAGCTGAGACTCTAAGCTAAAACTCTAAACTCTTAAGTAAAACTAAACTAAACTAGAACTCTAAGCTAAGACTATAAGTTAAAACACCAAACTCTTAACTAAAACTAAACTAAAATAGAACTCTAACTTAAACTCAAAGGTAAAAAACCAAACTCTTAACTAAAATTAAACTAAACTATAACTCTAACAAAAAAAACTCTAAGCTAAGACTCTAAGCTAAAACTCGAAACTCTTAACTAAAACTTAGTCACTATCATAAAATATTAAAAAATGGGGGAGGAGGGGAGGGGGAGGAGGGGAGGAGGGATGGGGGAGGGGAAGGTGAGGAGGGGGAAGGAGAGGGAGGGGGGATCCTTTGGGGGCCAAGGGGGGAGGGGGCCTTTGGGGGTCTGGGGGGGCCTTTGGGAGCTTGGGGGACCTTTGAGGACCGGTGGCTTCCTTCGGGGTTGGGGTGGAGGGATCGGAACCCTTTGGGGTTGTGGTAGGGGACCTCACAACATTGTTCAAATGGAACTTGTGTATTATAAGGACCCCAGAGTTTCACCCTCAAATCCTCTTCTAAAATCATCTTCTAAAATCATCTTTTAAAATGTCTCTAACTGTTTCGCCGAAATAATTCCATAACCTGTCTAAAACAGTTTCGCCCAAATAATCCCTAAACGTAAATTCAGCGTGTTCCTTTTGTTTTTGGCATCTCTGCACTGAGGCATTTCAAATTAATAAGAACCCTGATTCCCGCGCTAAAACAATTCATCGCTAAGATGTTTCTTTGAGAATTGTTTCCATGGCGTTTGGTTATTAATATCTTTTAGAGTTTGACCAAAAGAGTTGTTTCCGAGGCAAAGACATTAATAACTTGGATCTATTCCTGGAGAAATGTTGACAGTATCATAAATTGCTGTTGACATCCGTAAATGTGAGAAAGTTCCTGTTTTTTCATTCTCACTGAGAAAACCATAAACCACGTGGTTCTCGTCGGATCAATAGGGGCCTAGACATAAATTGCTGTTGACATCCGTAAATGTGAGAAAGTTCCTGTTTTTTCATTCTCACTGACAAAATCCATAAAAACACACATAAATGTGAGAAAGTTCCTATTTTTTCATTCTCACAGAAAAAAACAATAAATCATACATAAACTTTAAAAAGTTACTTTTTTTTCAAATTATCAATTAAAAAAAAAATTGGAACATACAAAGATAGTACAAGGGACCTGGTTTTCATATTCTCACTAACAAAACCATACAACATACATTACCATCATAAAATAAATCGACAAACACACATAACTAGCCAAGAAAACAGACATAAATGTGACAAAATTCCTGTTTTTCCATTCTCACTGACAACAAACAGACATAAATTACGTAAAAAAAGTTGTAGGTGGCAGCAGGGGTGCGTGACAGGACCTCCCGAGGCATCTCTACTATTGACGAAGATACAGAAACGTCCTATCAAATCATAAATATAAAAAGGATATGAAAATTATCGAACTAGAAAATTCCAATCTACTGCTGGAGATAAATGGACATCTTTTTGGACACTTTACTATTGAACTGCTAACTGCTGCTGATATATTCCACGATGACTTTATATATAGTTATGTTGGTGGTTCAACTATTATAAACGATGTTTTTCACAAGAACAAATTTTATTCAGGAGAAGTAATAAGGACGAGCAAAGGCATCAGGGCAGGCAAAAACCTAACTACCTCTGTTAATTATGCGTATTTCTTTTTAGACAAAGATTTGGTATTGGGAAATTTTAAAGCTGATGATAATATGGTGGTTAATATTGAGCCTTGGTATCATCATGCAGAAAATAATATCAATGAAAAAAACGACGAGTCTCTTATTTTGTATTCCAACAAAAGAATGAGGAAACTTCAGGAAAAGAAACCGAAGTGTTTAGACGAAGGTAAAGACAAAAAAGCTCGAATACCGTTTGATCCATCTAAAAATGTATCTGAGATTAAAATAGTAGGACATAGTTCAATTCTGGACAGCCCAATAAAAAGAAATCATTTGATTTCTTATATTGCCTTTATGTTTCTACCTACCTACTAAATATTCCGATTAACTTCTTCTAAAGGCGAATCAAAAGAAATCAAAAACCTTCGTTTACAATAGAAAGAAATACAATTATATTTAGTCACTTTACATGATCTACAAGATGATTTACCTCAATCTGTAAAACAGTTAGATAATTTTATTGATGTGTTTAACAATATCGAGAGAGAAAATGGACATAGTGCAAGCATTATTATTACCTACCAGCATTTCCCTGGCGACGACAATACACTTGGCATTGCTTTCACTAAAGAAGTTTGTGCAGGGGTGAACAATGTAGCTGCTGTTGAAATTAAAGACATAAAACCTGCTGCTGGTCTGATTGAGCCACATCAAAACATTCACACAATTTTGCACGAAGTGGGACATCTTTTCGGTTCAAACCATGATCATGACCGAGAAGAAAAGGATTGTGTTCAGAATTATGCTATGGATTATGAAACGTCACCGAAACATAAAAATTATATACGTTTCTCACCATGTAGTCATGTGGAAATTGTAAGGAATATAGAAATGGTAGGGGGATGCTTTAGGCCTCAGAATAATGAAGTAGCTCGGCCAGAACTCAGTCACTACAAAAACAATAAACATTTGTATACAACAAAGGCTATGGAAAAAGTATTATTTAACAGCAGTATAGAATATTTTAAGGAAGTTAATTTTCAATAGCTTTACTTTTCCTAGTAATTTTTTTCAAGTTTGTTAATATTTGCATGTACCAGATGTTACTAAAATGACCCTTTTTACTCTGATGAATACTGGAGGGACCACACTGAAGTAGTATCCCAACTTTGCTTTTCATGACAGCCCTATCCCGTTTCCCATAGGATTCCTACGGGAACCCCCCGACGTCGCAACATCCCTGTCAAGATTCCGACAACATCCCTAGGAAATTAACATAGGATTACCATGAAAGCCCTCTGACGTTACGACATCTCTGGTAAGATTCCCACACTGGCAAGATTCCGACTACATCCCTGGCAAGATTCCCATCCCTGGCAAGATTCCTAGCGCATCAATGGGAAAATAGCATGGGATTTTAAAGACATTCATAGGGAAAATAGCATAGGATTCCTGTGACATCCTCAGGTGCTCCAATTTTGTTTCAGTATTGGTAAGGTTCCCACCACTGGCTAGATTCCCGGAAATCCAGGGGACGCAATTTTGTTTCAATATTGGCAAGATTCATACGGGAGGCCTGTTTCTACCGGTCGGCTGGCAATATTCCCGGAATTCCAATCTTATTTTAGTATTGTGCAAACACATAGGTCGTCGTAAACAATATATCTAAAGGATTAAGCTTGTTGCAATAAAATTTTTATTAATTCAAGCATATAATATCAATTAATTCAATTAATTCAAGCATATAATATTAAAAACAGAAAAAAAACTTTAAAACACGAGAAGCAAATAAAATGTGAAAAAGGGCTTATAAAAAATTAAGTATAACCAAAACAAAACCATGCATTAAAAAAAAAATATATCTTAGTAATCATTTTCAGACGGGCAAGAATGATATTAGAGTTAAAATTAAGCCATATTGAGGTGTCTATGAGGGCTTTTAATGAAAATATCTCATTTCTTTGAGCTAAACTTATTAATATTTCACACCTTTGTGACAGTATACGACTCACCCGTCTCACCATCCTAGAAATCATTTACAGAGGACAGACTGATATTAAAGCTAAGTTAGAGGTAAATTTCTTTGAGTGCATGTTAGATTGTTTTTTGTCCCCCCATTCCTACCACGGAAAAAAATTTTTTTATAACTCCACATTTGCTTGGAGTCCTAGCAAGCAATGCCAGATGAAGCGGGGGGTGTTATCAGGGGTAATTTTTGTACGCTCTATTGATGTATTTCTGCGGGCCTTTAACGAAATACAACGTTTTAGAGACATGAATACGTGAATAGAAAAAACAAAACACGAAAAGGCTTATAAAAGGATGAAATATAAACAAAAACATGCGTAAATTAAAGAAAGATCGGGGGTTCGTCCTATCAAGCAATTCAATCAGGACCCAGTAACCCAATTCAGCCACTGCCCTAGCGAGTAATCCCAACGGATACCCCAACTCAACCATCGGAGGACCCTAGCGAGCAATTCCAACAGGACCCCTAGCAAGCAATTTCACGGACAAGACATTTCAATTTTTTTACTGACACAAACGATGTTCTGTATATGATATTAAGTTTTCCTTTAGAAGTAACAACTTTTACCTTAATACTAACAAACATTTACTTAATACTGAAAATTGTCTGAAATGTCTGAAAATTCGTATGTCTCTTGGAAGTAACAGGTTTTTTAATAGTTACAAATATTTTCTAATAGCAGCAAGTTTTCCGTCCAAGATAAGGAATGTCTCTTAGAAGTAAAAATTTTTTGGTTATGACAACAAGCTTTCTGTTAGAAGTAGCAAGTTTTTGTTAACACTACCAAATATTCTCTTCGAAGTAACAACTTTTTCCTTAATACTAACAAAATTTTACTTAATATTATCAAATTTCTCTTGGAAGTAACAGGTTTTTCTTAATAGTAAATTATTTTTTATAGTAACAGCATGTTTACCGTCAAAGTTAAGATATTTCTCTTAGAAGTAATAATATATTTTGTCTATGCTAACAAGTTTTCTATTAGAAGTAACAACTTTTTGTTTATGATATTAAGTTTTCCGTTAGAAGTAACCACTTTTTTCCTTAATACTAATAAGCATTTACTCAATACTATCAAATGTCTCTTGGAAGTAGCAGGTTTTTTTTTATAGTAAAAAAAATTTTCTAATAGCAGCAAGTTTTCCGTCAAAGCTAACAAATTTCTCTTAGAAGTAACAATTTTTTGTCTATGATAACAAGTTTCCGGTTACAAGTAGCAAGTTTTTTTTAACACTACCACATTTTATCTTCAAAGTAACAGCTTTTTCCTTAATACTAACAAACTTTTACTTAATATTATCAAATTTCTCTTGGAAGTAGCAGGTTTTTCTTATTAGTAAAAATTTTTTTTCTAATAACAGCAAGTTTACCCTCAAAAATAAGATAGTTCTCTTAGAAGTAACAAATTTTCCTTAATACTCACAAAAATTTACTTAATACTAACAAATATTTCTTAGAAGTAACAGGTTTTTTCTTGATAGTAACCATTTTTTTTTAATAGCCACAAGTTTCCCGTCAAAGATAAAAAAAAATTCTAAGTAGTAACAATTATTTTTGTTTATAACAATTTTTAAGTAACAGCAATTTTTCTGTTAGAGATAAGATATTTCTCTTAGGAGTAGCAATTTTCTCTTTCTGCTAACATGTTTCCTGCTAAAAGTAGCAATTTTTTGCTTAACACTAACAAATTTTCCCTTCAAAGTAAAAAATTTTTCTTTCATGCTAACAAACTTACTTATTATTATCAAATTTATCTGGGAGGTAACAGTTTATTTCTTAATAGTAGCAATTTTTTCTAGAAGCAGTAAGCTTTCTGTTAAAGATAACAAATTTCGCATAGAAGCAACAATTTTCTGTCTATGCTAACAAGTTTTCTCTTAGAAGTAACAATTTTTTTTTATGTAAACAAATTTTCTGTTACAAGTAACAACTTCTTACTTAATACTAACAAACATTTACTGAATACTATAAAATGTCTCTTGGAAATAACAGTTTTTTTTAATTGTAACAAATAGTTTCTAATAGCACCAAGTTTTCCATCAAAGATAACAAATTTTTCTTAGAAGTAACAATTATTTTTATTTATAATAACAATTTTTTTAAGTAACAGCAATTTTTTTGTCAGAGATAAGATATTTCTCTTAGAATTAACAATTTTCTCTTTATGCTAACATGTTTCCTGCTAAAAGTAGCAATTTTTTGCTTAACACTAACAAATTTTTCCTTCAAAGTAAAAAATTTTTCTTTCATGCTAACAAACTTACTTATTATTATCAAATTTATCTGGGAGGTAACAGTTTATTTCTTAATAGTAGCAATTTTTTCTAGAAGCAGTAAGCTTTCTGTTAAAGATAACAAATTTCTCATAGAAGTAACAATTTTCTGTCTATGCTAACAAGTTTTCTCTTAGAAGTAACAATTTTTGTTTATGTAAACAAGTTTTCCATAAGAAGTAACAACTTTTTCCTTAATACTAACAAACATTTACTGAATACTATAAAATGTCTCTTGGAAATAACAGTTTTTTTTAATTGTAACAAATAGTTTCTAATAGCAGCAAGTTTTCCATCAAAGATAACAAATTTTTCTTAGAAGTAACAATTATTTTTGTTTATAATAACAATTTTTTTAAGTAACAGCAATTTTTCTGTCAGAGATAAGATATTTCTCTTAGAATTAACAATTTTCTCTTTATGCTAACATGTTTCCTGCTAAAAGTAGCAATTTTTTTCTTAACACTAACAAATTTTCTCTTCAAAGTAACAAATTTTTCTTTCATGCTAACAAACTTACTCAATATTATCAAATTTATCTGGGAGGTAACAGGTTTTTTTCTTAATAGTAACAATTTTTTCTAGTAGCAGTAAGTTTTCCGTTAAAGATACCAGATTTCTCCTAAAAGTAACAATTTTCTGTCTATGCTAACAAGTTTTCTCTTAGAAGTAACAATTTTTGTTTATGATAACAAGTTTTCCATAAGAAGTAACAACTTTTTCCTTAATACTAACAAACATTTACTTAATACTATAAAATGTCTCTTGGAAATAACAGTTTTTTTAATTGTAACAAATTGTTTCTAATTGCAGCAAGTTTTCCGTCGAAGATAGCAAATTTCTCTTAGAAGTAACACTTTTCTGGTCATGATAAAAAGTTTTCTGTTAGAAGTAGTAAGTTTTTCTTAACACTAAAATATTTTCTCTTAGAGGTAACAAATTTTTCCTTAATACTAACAAACTTTTACTTAATATTATCAAATTTCTCTCGGAAGTAACAAGTTTTTCTTAATAGTACATTTTTTTTTCTAATAACAGCATAATTACTGCCAAAGATAGGATATTTTCTTAGAAGTAAAAGTTTGTTTTGTCTGTGCTAACAAGTTTTCTCTTAGAAGTAATAATTTTTTGTTTATGATAGCAAGTTTTCCGTTAGAAGTAACAGCTTGTTCCTTAATACTAACAAACTTTTACTTAATATTATCAAATATCTCTCGGAAGTAACAGGTTTTTCTTAATAGTAACACATTTTCTGCAATAGCAGCAAGTTTACCGTCAAAGATAAGATATTTCTCTTAAAAGTAACATTTTTCTTGTCTATGATAACAAGTCCTCTATTAGAAGTAGTAAGTTTTTCTTAACACTAAAAAATTTTTCGTCAAAGTAACAACTTTTACCTTAAAACTAACATAAAATTTACTTAATACTATCAAAAATCTCTTAGTATAAGTTTGTCAGCATTAAGCAAAGAGCTGTTACTTCAAAGAGAAAATTTGTTAGTGTTAAGAAAAACTTGCCACTTCTGAAAGAATACTTGTTATCATAAACAAAAATTTGTTACTTCTTCGAGAAATGTGTTATCTTTGACGGAAACTTGCTGCTATTAGAAAAAATTTCTTAATTCTAAGAAAAATTTGATAATATTAAGTTAATATTCGTTAGTATTAAGGAAAAAGTTGTTACTTTGAACATCAAATTTGGTAGTGTTAAGAAAAACTTCATGCTTCTATTGGAAACCTTTTTATCATAGACAGAAAAATTCTTGCTTCTATCAGAAATATCTTATCTTTGACGGTGAACTTGCTTTAATTAGAAAAAATTTGTTACTAGTAAGAAAAACCTGTTACTTCCAAGAGAAATTTGATAATATTAAGTAAAAGTTTGCTAGTATCGAGGAAAAAGTTGTTACTTCGAAGAGAAAATTTGTTAGTTCAAAGAAAAACTTGCTACTTCTATCAGAAAACAGCTCGTTTAAAGAATAAAAGTTTTAGTCTTCCTTTACCTCCACAAAACACGATTACGCCTTATTGTCAAGAAGTATCAAACCCAAGAAAGGCTGGTCTTCGAGGAAAAACAATCATAATCCCTGACGTTCTTACAAAGCAAGAACAGACAAAGGCGACTCATGTATAGAATATAAGTTTTAGTCTTCTTTTACCTCCGATTATGCCTTATCGCCATGAATTATTAAAGCCAAGAAAGGCGGTGTGTTTCAAGAAAAAATCATAAGGTGCTAATCTACAATACAAAGTCAACCCTAGAACTTAGGACCAAACCATAGAAATCAAGACCATAAAATCGAAATCATGATCAAAGTGTAGAAATCATGGTCAACCACTAAACAATCATTACCAAAACAAAGAAATTCTGACAAAATCATAAAAATCAAGAGCAAACTGTAGAAATCAGAGGCAATCCTCGAAATCAAGACCACCGTAGAAATCAAGAGTAAAGTACAGAAATCACGGTCAACCTCTAAAAATCATTACCAAAACAAAGAAACCCTGACAAATTCATAAAACTAAAATGTAAACTCTAGAAATCCATAGCAAACTTTAAAAATTAAGCCCAGACTCTAAAAAATCCTGACTAATACATGAAAATTCACATTAACTGTTAATAAACACAGCCTATGCTTAAAACCTAGTGGAACTAATGGAACTCAAAATTGTTGAACGGAAATCCTCACAAATTTGTACAAATCAAGATCATCCCAAAGCATCAAGACCAATCCAGAGACCTCATAACAAAATCATAAAAAACGTAATTGATCTGTAGAAATCGAGAAAAAACCCTAGAAATGATAATCAATGCAATAATATTCAGCGAGAATCCGTAGACTTCGTAAGCAATGCTTAGAAATCCAGACGAATTCATAAAATTAGGGGCATCCCTAAAAATCCAGACCAAACCATAGAAATCCAGATCAAACCTTAGATATCAAGACTTTTTGCTTACTTTTTGGTTACAGTTCAAATTAAATTCACTTAAATTTAGTCTACTTACTTTCGAACCAAAAACAACAAGTATCATGTTTCACAAAGAAAAAAACTACAACATGTAACAAGTTCTAGAAAGAAAAACATCGTGATAAATTAAGTTTCACGAAAAAAAGTAAAAAATCAAAAATAATAAGAATCAGGTGTGAAAACAACATTTCTACCCAAAAGAAGGGCAAAAAGCTATTGCGTGAAAATTCTGAGATAGATAATCTATTCGAAAATCTAAACCCATTTTGTGTCTCAAGTTTCATAGGTGGCAATGCCGTATGAGGTGCGTTCGTTTCTAATGATGCTAGTAGTCCTATAAAATAAGGGTTAACGTATACATTTACTTCGAGCCAAAAAAGTTGGTCCCTCAGAAAAGCGGCTTTTTCAGGCAATTTGTGATACGAAACGACAAATATAGCTAAGAAAATCTCAAAAGGTTATTATTTGAAAATTCTGAGATAGTTAAATTATTGGAAAATCTATATCCATTTTGTGCCTTGAGTTTCAGAGGTGGGTATGGCGTATGAGGTGCGTTCGTTTCTAAAGGTGCAGGTAGTCCTATAAAATAAGGGTTAACATATACAAATATTTCTAGCCAAAAATTCTGTGTTTTCAGGTGATTTCAGGTGATTTGTTGTTGAAAGGGTTTTTTTCAGGTGATTTGTGGTACGAAACAGCGATTCTAGCTAAAAAAAAATCTCAAAAGGCTATTGCTTGAAAATTCTGAGATAGTTAATCTATTCAAAAATCTATATCTATTTTGTGCCTCGAGTTGCAGAGGCAGTAATTATGCACGAGGCGTGGTCGTTTCTAAAATGTGTCATTAGCTCGAAACTGTGAGAAAATACTATAGAGAAAAAAAACAGATAAAATATGGAATTAAGTCATTTATCTTGTAGTCTTTGAAATGCTTTGAAACGTCTTGTCAGTAAAATTGCTTGCTAGGGGTCCCCTTCCAATTGCTCGCTAGGGTCCTCCGATGGTTAGGTTCGGGCCATCCTTTGGAACAACTCCTTAGAGCATTGGTTGAACTGGGTGATTGGGTCCTGATTGAATTGCTTGCTAGAACCTCCCCCATCTTTCTTCAATTCAGGCATGTTTTTGTTAATAATTCATCCTTTTATAAGCCTTTTCATGTTTTGTTTTTACCGTTCTCGTAGTCCTGTCTCAAAAACGCTGTATTTCAATAAGGCTCTTGGTAATATATCAGTAGAGCATGCAAAATTTACCTCTGATATAATCCCCCCTCCTCTGGAGGCGCGTGCTAGGACTCCCACCAAATGTGGAGGTACTAAAAGAATTTTTCCGTGGTGGGAATGGGGGGGACAAAAAACAATCTAACATGCACTCAAAAAAATTTAGCTATAAATTAGCTCTAGTATGAGTCCTGCCTCTGGAAATGATTGCTAGGAGGGTGAGGGGGGAGTCGTATATTTTCGCAATGTTGTGAAGTATTCATAAGTTTATCTCGAAGAAATGAGATATTTTCATTAAAAGTCCTCAGAAAAAAGTCAATAGGGCTTAAATTTAACTCTAATATCAATCTTGCCCGTCTGAAAATGATTGCTAAGATTTATTTTTGCTTTAATGCATTGTTTTTTGCTTATACTTTATTCTTTATAAGCCTTTTTTCACATTTTGTTTTTTGTTTGAAGTGTTTTTTAAGTCTTTTTTCTGTCTTTTAATATTATTTGTAAAATTGTTTGATATAATAAAACTTTTATTACAATAAGTATAATCCTTTAGATATACAATATTGTTTAGGACGACCTAGGTCCTTGCGCAACTTAAGGACTCCTTCTGTCTTTAAGAAATATCTTGAGAACAATCAATAATATTATTTGGCATCACTCCCTAAAAAGTATTACTTAATGAAGAGGTGTAATTTCTGGAAATAATGTTTTCCGACTGCGTGGTAAATTTTGGCTGTAAACATGACATTCTAGGTGTGCGAAAAATGGGAAAATCTCAGGTTCCCCGCAATAGGTTAATTCTAGAATGTAATGAGTAGGACAAAATACAGAGAATATCAGTTTATTACGGATGGTTGGAGCGCTGTCCCATTGGAAGGGAATTGACCTTTCAAGTCCTAGCGAGGAGAAAGAACTAAAGAAAAAAGAAAAGAATAAAAAAACGCATTGAAAGATAGAAAGAAAAAAAGCGTTGAACGTTTCGGGCGAAAAATAAAATCCGAAACAGTATTATGTGACAGCGATGTGTGCACTGTCATTGCCAAATATGAGTGCCGTCATTACGCAGCACCCACGTGTGTCTCTGCTCGGTTACAAACGGGGAGTTCCCATAGGTCCTGTCGCAAGGTTACATGAAATTGCGTCATCCATATTAAATTTGACGGTTTAAAACGGGGTAAGTCGTATGACATCATTGGAGTGCAAGGGGTTGTCATGGGGATCTAGCCAGATGTTTTCCCTATATTAGAAAACATGGGCTAGTAACCTTTATTATTACTACTTGTGTATTACCCCAACCACACTCCGATTAATTATGTACAAAATATAGTGTCAGCTGGAATCCCAGGAAGCTTGCCAGCCGCTCGGAATCTTGCCAATACTGAAAAATACTGAAACACCTTGGGAGTGTCAAGGGAAGCCTACCAGTTAGAAACAAGGCTTGGCTTGAAATCCTATGTTAATTTCCTAGGGATGCGCTCGGAATCTTGCCAATACTGAAACAAAATTGGAATTCTGGAAATCTTGCCAGCTGACCGGTAGAAACAGGGCTCCCGTAATAATCTTGCCATTACTGAAACAAAATTGCTTCAACCTGGAATTCCGGGAATCTTGCCAGGGGTGGGAATCTTGCCAATACTGAAAAAAAAATTGGAACACCTGAAGGTTTGACAGGAATCCTATGCTATTTTCAATATGGATTACTTTAAAACCCCATGCTATTTTCTTATGGATGCGCTCGGAATCTTGCCACAGGTGGGAATCTTGCCAGGGATGTTGTCGGAATCTTGCCAGGGTGATAGTCTTGCCAGGGATGTCGTAACGTCAGATGGCTGTCACGGGAATCCTATGTTAATTTCCTAGGGATGTTGTCAGAATCTTGACAGGGATGTTGTGAAGTCAGAGGGTTCCCGTAGGATTCGTATGGGGAAAGAGATAGGGCTGTCGTGAAAAACAGAGTTGGGATACTACTCACTGGTTCCTCGCTGACAGACCCTGACCTATAAACGTGAAGATAGGCATCATATATGAAATGTAATTTAATTTCTTGGTGTACTGTCTTGAATAGACAGTATTCTTAGTAACCTTCCTGTTTATGAGTTAATAAAAAAGATAGTAAAGTTAGTACCTTACGTACTGAATGATAATAGGACTTTCAGTGGTACTTGTCTTTTCCGCCATCTATTTGTGACCAAACGAAAATCGAGAGGTGTTAGACTAGGATAACAAGAGGCTATAATGAAATATTTAACAGAAGTCGGAATTAAAAAGGAGGGAGAAGCAACTGATTCGAGCGGAAATAACGACGAAGACCACACTGCCTTTCCATAACAAATACCAAAAGCACGAAGAGCAATAGGGAAATCTTTTTGCAAGACAGTGGAGATAATTTGAATGAGTATTTCGGCCCTATGTCCAAGGGCCGTCCTCAACAAGACAAAAATATATAAAAGAAAAAAGACTCACAACAACATGCGACCATTAAAACCAAAAATTAAAATTTTTCAAAGCAGTCCTAGCATCCTTCTTCAGCAAAGTTCAACCAGGACTGATAAAAAAGTAAGTTAAAACAAGGCGATTCAATGAGATGAAAGAAAAATAATTTAAAAACACGTTCTTATTGCTAATACAGTCTTTTTGGCAGCTAACCTCAAAGGTCTTTTTGTGACCGGTTCTTTTGTTGATTGAGCATTTAGTGTATATTAATTAAAAAGAAACTTTCCGAAAAATAAGTTTTTCAAAGAAAAGTAAAGACCATTTTAAACTTAAGCTCAGGAGATACAAATACCTGTTAGCATTAAACCTAAAAACGGGCAGAAATTACTATTACAGCATAAATTAAATCCAAAGTCAACAAAAGTAAAATAAACAATCAGAGAAAAAAACATACAACAATTAATAATATAAATGAATAAATAGATATTAAAGCGATTAATGCTTAGATTGAATATGAAAATCAAGCTTAAAACGAAAACAAATATTTTGCTATTAAAGTATAAATGAAACTTAAAACGAACAGAAATTAAATAACAATCAATGAGAACAAACATACAATATATATTAATGTAAATGAATAAATAAATCTTAAAACGAGTGAAACTTAAATTGAATATGCAAATCAAGTTTGAATCGAATAAAAATAACTACAAACAAGAGTTTGGGTATCGTCTCACTGCAGAAGCCTAAAACGTACTGCGTCATTGGCGCTCTACTGAAAACAATTCTTTGAAATATTTTCACTTTTGTGACTTTAAGAAATCAAAAATTGATTAAGATTTTAGGGAATAAATATCAGCATATTTATATTAAATTGACAATGCACATTTTTTTTTCAGTAAAGTACAAATTATATTCTGGCTTTTAGAAAGCATAGGGGTTTTGAACCCTACTCACATTAATTTATGCTCGTTTTGAGTTTGACTCTAATATTTATGGTAGATTATATGATAGTCCAGACGCCAGGTGTTGAAAATGTGAACCATACCACGACGGAATGGGGATGCTACGAGAATTAGCCAACCCTCCACTCCCTAAATTGACCATGCGGATTCAAAAATACCAATGGCACCTGCTTGCGAGTGGTGGAACACTCCGAAACTCGACATTTTATTATATTTTGGAGTTTCATGCAAGAAAATGCATGTTCCACAAAGTTTGTGGTGCAGTTTTCCACTCAAATAGAAATGCCTAGAAGCCATAGAATGTTTTCATAACAAACTAACACGATTAGTTAAAAAAAAGGGCAGAGTTAAAAAAAAAATGGCAAAACTATATGAGTCTTGAACACTCTTGGAAAGTATAAACAAAATCAAATTGAATATTAGACAGATACATAGACATAGGTTTATTAATATCGAACAGCGTAGCCATGGCTAATTTATGTAGTCTTTACAACAATATGGAAAAAAAATTCAAATAACACTATAATAACACTAAAAGAACACTATCACGTGAATACAAATAACACTGAGTCTTTTTGTATGCTTCTACGAAAAAGGGGACAAACGTGTTTTTGTAGCGGTTGGTCCTGCAGACTGGGGGTTGTAGCTTTGACTGGGATCTGGTTCTTTGGTTAACAGGAGCATCGGGTGGGAGGATCAGTCTGTGATGGGGCGAAGATAGCAGTGACTTACCGAGGGACATGATCAGTGATAATCGTCTGTAGCTGAGAGAATCAAGGTTTAGTTCTTGCAAGAGTTTGTTGCAGTCATCACTTCTGTTACCAACGATTATGTTAACAGCTCGTTTCTGCAAAGATTCAAGGTTATCGCAAAGGTAGTGGGTGCTCTGGAAAAAAGGTCCCCAGACAGCGACGGCGTATTCGAGTAGAGGTCTCACATACGTAATATAGGCATTTTTTAGGCTTTGAGTGTCGCAGCCAAACCTGCGCATCAGGACTAGGGTCTGAAGTGATGCATTGCCAGCCTTAATAACCTTCTCCACATGTTCAGTGAATGTGCAGTTCATCGATAATGTGACTCCGAGGATTTTTGCAGATGGCACAACAGGGAAAGGGACTTGCGGGAATTCAAGATCACGTTTTAAGGGGAAAAACCTGAGGATCATTGATCTATCTGCATTCAGTGTCAGCTTGTAACGGTCACAGACCTCAGAGAAGGACGTCAGAAGGGTCTCACTGAACTGACGTTCAATTACGCCTTCTCTCACGAGGTCTTTCAGGACAAATGATAAATCGTTAACGACTTTGAGTCGCTCTCCGAAATTCTGAAGAAAGAAGTTGATGAGGGAGATAAATATGAAACCAACAAGTCTTGTACCCTGAGGGGCTCCACAGGTAAGTTTAGACCAGTATGAGATCAAGTCACCTTCAAACAATGGAAATACACACTGCATTCTGTCCTGAAGGAAGCTCATCACTAATTCAAAAGACCGCTTCTGTGCGCCCATTGCTCGCATATTTTTGCTGCCGTAAGATGACAAATCAGGTCAAATGCCTTCCTGAAACCGGCGAGAGCTAGGTCGATGAAAGTACTGCCCTAGTAAAGCCACTTAAAGATAATGTCGACTAGGCGCACGAGGTATATCGAGGTATTGCAACCTTTGAGGCCGCCATACTGGTAACGGTCTATGTTTTCCCGCGTTTGCTTGAGCAATTCACGCAGGAAGAATGACTCGGTGACTTTTGCAAAGGTAGATGTGATTGATATCGGTCGTAACTCTTTGCAAGATTTGGGTGTTTTAGTCTTTGGTATAACACGCACAAATTCGCGTTTCCAGCACGACGGGAAAGTTGACTAGGCGAAACATTCTCTGATGATGTGTCCAAGTGGCATGGCCAGAAAAAGAGAGAACTCTCGTATTAACCTTATAGGCAGCTCTTCAGGAAAAGAGCTACTGGATGGACTCAAGTTGTTCAGCTCTTTGAAAACTTGATACTCAACTATTTCGATTTCACCTTCGTCAGGGCATATTGACAGTAGATTAACCATTTAAGTGTTAGTTTGGGCAGGAAAGGATGTACAAATGTCAGTAAAGTAATTGTTGACGTCATTTGCACTCACGAGTGACCCATCATCGTTCAGAATACGGATACTGGATGATACTGTTTTTCCAGCAATCTGCCTTACTAGACTTTACGGGGATCCTTTTTTATTTCAGGGTCCGAAAGGGATTTTCCGAAGGACTTGCTTGCCTCGCGACAAAGGCTAACGATTTTGTTTCTTAATAATCGTAACGACGTTGCGTCACCACTTGACTGCCTTACAGTGTTTTTTACGCGAATCAGCTGTTTTATTTTGGAGTGATCCAGGGCTTGTCAGATTCGCTCACGACAAATTGCTTTTCCAGGAAAACTTCGAAGTATTTGTCATAGAGTAGGGACTGAAATATTTCTGCTTTCCTGTTGACATCGCTTTCGTTGTATACTTCGCTGAAGCAGTGAGTACCGACCCACATTCCGTTTGTTTGTTTGGTTGAAGTCACCAGCTATTATGAAGCCCGGGCGGCTATACCGCTGACGTAATGTGTCTAACGTAGACTGAAGGTAGGATACCAACAGGCGTCTGTTCTTGGCGCTTTCAGGATAGTAGATACTTGCGATAATGATGCAAGAGACATCTCGTGATAAATGTTTTGGCTTGCATAATGCCCAGATCGCTTCATGGTTAAGGTCATTGAAGTTATCTAAATATTTGCAGGGGATATCATCGCGTACATACAGGGCAACACCTCCGCCAATCCTGTCTGTTCTAGTGTTCAAGAAAACCTTGTAACCAGCAATCCTTCGACTTGTTTCGTCGAGCTGCCATGTTTCGGTAATTGCGGCGATGTGGATGTTATTCTGACGTAGAATGACATCTAACTCATCTACTTTATTCGTTAGTGAGCGGACGTTGCTCAGAAGGAAGTTTGGAAGTTGGTGTTTACAAGAGAGAACCTGCGGCGATAATACTGGAGGACAATCAGACCCGAAATCATTGGTAGGAGCATTGTTGTCAGGAATCAGCCGGGGCGGTAGGCTCACGCACGGGATTGAGACTAAACAACTCTCACGCTTAGGCTTTTGGCTGGCCAATCGTCCGTAGGTGACTAACACTTCAATCTTAAATTTCTTTCTGCCACCTCTGCGTCCTCTTCTTGTTTGCTTGCGAACGAAGGGAACGTCATCTGTATTTTTATAAATTCTCAGTGTGACGAGTGTGGCTATGACAGATGCCGCCAAAACAGCAAAAGAAATGAAA
Organism: Artemia sp. Qi Xiang Cuo; assembly: GCF_049724085.1. Classification (NCBI taxonomy): domain Eukaryota; kingdom Metazoa; phylum Arthropoda; class Branchiopoda; order Anostraca; family Artemiidae; genus Artemia; species Artemia sp. Qi Xiang Cuo. The sequence goes on from NC_142795.1 coordinate 53,501,650, forward strand.
GTACCTTTTTTGCATTGATCAATCCAGTTTTCAGCAGCAGCCTCAGTCACAAAGAATAGCACTATTAATACAGTTTTGATTAATACCACTTTCATCGCAAAGAGAGGAGTATTTCAAGGCACTGAACAAGTTAAACTAGGATAGAATGACTTGCAGCCTCAACGGCGCGAGAGCCATCTATATCCAATATTTCTCAAAATGGCTATCTCAAAATTTTGATTGGATGTGTTTGGGGGAATGATGGGCGTTAAGGGGGGGGGGGGGCTAGTTGCCCTCCAATCACTTTTGACTATTAACAAGGGCACTATCCCTTTGAATTTCCAATTGAATGTGCCTGTTTTGAAGTTTCTACGACAACGCCTTCTATATAAACCTTATATGCCCCCAGGACATAACTTAAAACTCTTGACCTGAGGGTTGTGGGGGACTGTCCTCCTCAAAAATATATTTTCTATCTGGAAATCAACAACACGGAACAAAATGGCTATCTCAAAAGTTTGATTGGATATGTTTGGGGTAATGAGGGGCGATGGGGGGGCTGGTTTCTCTCCAATCACTTTTGACTATTAAAAAGGGCATTAGCGCTTTAATTTCCATTCGAATGAGCATGTTTTTAAGTTTCTACGACAACGTCTTCTATAAAAACCTTATATGCCCCCAGGGCATAACCTAAAACCCTTGCCCTGAGGGTTGTGGGGAGTGTCCTCCTCAAAAACATATTTCCTATCTGGAAATCAACTACGCTGAACAAAAATGGTTATCTCAAAATTTTTATTGGATGTTTTTTGGGGAGTGATGGGCGTAGGGGGGGGGATAGTTGCCCTCCAATCACTTTTGACTATTACAAAGAGCACTATCTCATGGAATGTTTGTTCAAACGAGCCTGGTTGCAATTTCTACGACAACAACTTATATAAAAAATTTATATACCCCCAGGTCAAAACATAAAACCAAGGCCCTAAGCGTTGTGGTGGCTATTCCTCATCGAAAATATGTTGTTTATGTGAAAATCAACAACTATCTCAAAATTTTGATTGGATGTGTTTGGGGGAATGAGGGGCGTGGGGGGGGGCTAGTTACCCTCCAATCACTTTCGGCTATTAAAAAGGGCAGTATCCCTTTGAATTTTCAATCGAATGAGCCTTTTTTGAATTTTCTACGACAACGCCTTCTATAAAAACCTTATATGCCCCCAGGGCATATCTTAAAACCCTTGCCCTGAAGGTTCTGGGGGAGTTTCCTCCTCAAAAATATATTTTCTATCTGGAAATCAACTTCGCTGAAGAAAATGGCTATCTCAAAATTTAATTGGATGTGTTTGGGGAAATGATGGGTGTGTGGAGGGGGGGCTAGTTGCCCTCCAATCACTTTCGACTATTAAAAAGGGCCCTAGCCCTTTAATTTGCAATCGAATGAGCCTGTTTTGAAGTTTCTACTACAACACCTTCTATAAAAACCTTTTATACCCCCAGGGCATGACTTGAACCCATTTTCCTGAGCGTTTTGGGGGATTATCCTCCTCAAAAATATATTTTTAATCCGGAAATCAATTACACTGAACAACATGGTTATCTCAAAATTTTGACTGGATGTATTTGAGGAAATGATGGGCGTGAGGGAATCATTTCCCCAAACACATCCACCGCTGACGTAATGTGTCTAACGTAGACTGAAGGTAGGATACCAACAGGCGTCTGTTCTTGGCGCTTTCAGGATAGTAGATACTTGCGATAATGATGCAAGAGACATCTCGTGATAAATGTTTTGGCTTGCATAATGCCCAGATCGCTTCATGGTTAAGGTCATTGAAGTTATCTAAATATTTGCAGGGGATATCATCGCGTACATACAGGGCAACACCTCCGCCAATCCTGTCTGTTCTAGTGTTCAAAAAAACCTTGTAACCAGCAATCCTTCGACTTGTTTCGTCGAGCTGCCATGTTTCGGTAATTATGGCGATGTGGATGTTATTCTGACGTAGAATGACATCTAACTCATCTACTTTATTCGTTAGTGAGCGGACGTTGCTCAGAAGGAAGTTTGGATGTTGGTGTTTACAAGAGAGAACCTGCGGCGATAATACTGGAGGACAATCAGACCCGAAATCATTGGTAGGAGCATTGTTGTCAGGAATCAGCCGGGGCGGTAGGCTCACGCACGGGATTGAGACTAAACAACTCTCACGCTTAGGCTTTTGGCTGGCCAATCGTTCGTAGGTGACTAACACGTCAATCTTAAATTTATTTCTGCCACCTCTGCGCCCTCTTCTTGTTCGCTTGCGAACGAAGGGAACGTCATCTGTATTTTTATAAATTCTCAGTGACGAGTGTGGCTATGACAGATGGCGCCAAAACAGCAAAAGAAATGAAAGTAGCTTTTTTGCATTGATCAATCCAGTTTTCAGCAGCAGCCTCAGTCACAAAGAATAGCACTATTAATACAGTTTTGATTAATACCACTTTCATCGCAAAGAGAGGAGTATTTCAAGGCACTGAACAAGTTAAACTAGGATAGAATGACTTGCAGCCTCAACGGCGCGAGAGCCATCTATATCCAATATTTCTCAAAATGGCTTTCTCAAAATTTTGATTGGATGTGTTTGGGGAAATGATGGGCGTTGGGGGGGGGGCTAGTTACCCTCCAATCACTTTCGAATATTAAAAAGGGCACAACCCCTTTAATTTCCAAACGAATGAGCATGTTTTGAATTTTATACGACAACACATTCAATAAAAACCTTATATTCCCCCAGGGCATAACTTAAAACCCTTGCCCTGAGGGTTGTGGGGGAGTATCCTCCTCAAAAATATATTTTCTATGTGAAAATCAACTACACTGAACAAAATGGCTATCTCAAAATTTTGATTGAATGTGTTTGGGGGAATGATGGGCGTGGGGGGGGTCTAGTTGCCCTCTAATCATTTTCGACGATTAAAAACGGCACTAGCCCTTTAATTTCCAATCAAATGAGCCTTTTTTGAAGTTTCTACGACAACACCTTCTATAAAAACCTTATATGCCCCCAGGGCATAACTTAAACACCTTACCTTGAGAGTGGTGGGGGAGTTTCCTCATAAAAAATATATATTCTATCTGGAAATCCACTACGCTGAACAAAATGGCTATCTGAAAATTTTGATTGAATATGTTTGGGGAAATGATGGGCGTGGGGGGAGGGGGCTAGTTACACTCCAATCACTTTCGACTATGAAAAAGGGCACTAGCCCTTTCAATTTCCAACCGAATGAGCCTTTGTTGAATTTTCTACGGCAACGCTTTCTATAAAAACCTTATATGCCCCAGGGCATAACTTAAAACCCTTGCCCTGAGGGTTGTGGGGGAGTATCCTCCTCAAAAATATATTTTATATCTGGAAATCAACTACGCTGAACATAATGGCTATCTCAAAATTTTTATTGGATGTGTTTGGGGAGATATGGGCTTGGGGGGGCTAGTTGCACTCTAATCACTTCCGACTATTAAAAAGGGCACTAGCCCTTTAATTTCCTATCAAATGAGCCTGTTTTGAAGTTTCTACGACAACGCCTTCTATAAAAATCTCTTTTGCCCCCAGGGAATATCTGTACATACTTTCTGTGAGGATTGTGGGGGAGTGTCATCCTCAAAATTATACTTTCAATCTGGAAATAAATCACGTTGAACAAAATGGCTACCTCAAAAATTATATTGGTGGGTTTTTGGGGCAGGTGGGGCATGGGGGGGGGGGGAAGCTAGTTGCCCTCCAATAACTTTCGACGATTAAAAAGGGCACTAGAACTCTCGATTTCCAATCGAATGAGCCTCCTTTTACGTTTCTACGACGACCCCTTCCGTATGAAGTGCCTCTGGGGAAAAAAATAATAATAATAATAAAACATTGGAGCCGTATGGCCTTTATTATAGGCAACGCTACAGCGTTGCCTCTGATTCCCCCAAGTCCCTATTTAAGGAAATATTATTAATAATCTTAAGTCTGATGGATTCGGATAGATTCAGCCATATTTTTGAAAATCCTAGCCACAATATACTTTTTGATGAATTCGCCGTTATTAGCAATGCCCTAGGCATAAAGCAGCTAGTCCGAGAATCAATTGAAATCAGACTAATAGTCAATCAGAAAAATAAATTATTATTAATCAGAAATCAGATTAATAATAATATTTCCTTAAATAGGGACTTGGGGGAATATACACTAAATGCTCTATGCACAAATTTAATTAAAGAATGATCTTACAAAATATTTAAAAAAAACAATAGACATTAACACAGAACCGGTCACAAAAAGACCTTTGAGGTTAGCTGCCAAAAAGGCTGAATTAGCAATAAGAATGTGTTTTTAAAATATTTTTCTTTCATCTCATTGAATCGTCTTGTTTTAACTTACTTTTGATCAGTCCTGGTTGAACTTCACTGAAGTAAGGATGCTAGGACTGCTTTGAAAAATTTTTAAATTTTAATTTTATTGGTCACATGTTGTTGTGCGTCTTTTTTCTTTTATATATTTTTGTCTTGCTGGGGACGGCCCTTGGACATAGGGCCGAAACTTTCATTCAAATTATCTCCACTGTCTTGCAAAAAGATTTCCCTATTGTTCTTCGTGCTTTTGTTGTTTGATTCGAGCGGAGGGATGGAATGCAGCAGCTGTCTTAGCCCAAGTGGGTTTAGCGATACGATGTATTACAATTAGTTCCACTATGTTGAATTTTTCGAAAATTTTCGGATTATTGGCCCTCTCTTCAGGAAAAGAATAATAGTGCAGGACTTAAGAATATTGTCGGATTATGGTTGTCCCTTTGGGGCAGTATATTAAAGGACAAAATATAGCCTATAATAACAGAGAAATTAAAGACGAAAAAAAGAATCGTCATGTGAGGAAGAATGGCATATGAATCAGGAATGGCAAGTTTTGTTGTTTTCTTAAATCTTAATGGTAAAATGTCGTTGGGAAATCAAATTTGTGGAAATTTCAGTAAATAGATTGAAACCCCACAAAATCATGTCAGATTAAAATTAAATTGGGATAGCCATAGACGAAGGATACTTGCATGATGAACCCCTACCGCTCAAGTTGTTCCTTCATTGACGCTTTATACATACGTTTTTGGTTGTTTTTTTGTTAGTTTCTTTCAGCTTAGCGTGAGACAAGACAAAGAGAAGTGATAGAATAGATGGGAAATATATAATTTGGGTTGTATATTGGCAGACTCGGGGGGGGGGGGGGTAAAGTATTTGGACATTGTGAAGTTAGAAAACAATTCTTACTACATAAAATGCATATTAATGGTACCTACCACATTAGAAATTCCGACCCGCTACACTTTACCCCCACCCCCCCTAACGTGCAAATACATAGCCCAAATTTATTTCTAAAGTATTATATTTTTTATCTTACTTTGGTATATTTCATTAGGATTGAGTGCCAGAGAAACATATTAGAAGAAAATTAGGTAGGGCGCATATCTTACAAGTACCAGACAAAGACCAGATTTAGTATAATAAAAGGGGGGCAGTCCTCCGCCTTGAGCAACAAGGAAAATCTGTTTTTCACATGAGCCCCTCTTTGTTTCTGTCACCACTTGTGGGACGCTGAATCAACGTAGAGAGATGTTAAAGGCTGATTTGAAATGCTAATAATATTAGAAAAAATGCAGTTTTAACAAACATGAACTACATCTTCATATAGAAAATGATATAACACATGCTTCTTTTGACAAGCAGATGATGTCATATTTGATTGATTCTATTACTTGATTCCCTTAAATGTAGTACGTTTGAACAGAACTGTCTAGTGAGTAAGAACCGACATTTGTACCTGATTCACAATAATATCTATTATTACGATTATTCTTAATAGTAGAACTTTTTTTTAAACAAAACTATTAAGATTTTGATAAATAGCCCGGAAACTCCTCGCAAATGACGAAAATACTGGCGGAATCGTTCTTAAAAAGTCAAGTAGTACATACAAAATTAATGGTTAATATGGATGTTTATCTTATGCTTGATTTAACCAAGTTGATTTACTTTATTTTTAACAAAAATACGTTTAGTGATGTATAATTGCGCATCAGCTATCCTAAACGAGGGGCAGTAGGCTATTGTGTAGAGAAGGGAGGGAAGATTCTTACAAAGACACATTCCATATTGTACCCTTTTTAATAGTCAAAAGGGATTGGAGGGCAACCAGCCCTCCGCAACTATCATTTCCCCAAACACATCCAATAAAAATTTTGAGATAGCAATTTTGTTCAGCGTAGTTAAAAAGTCCAGAACTTATGTCTTTGAGATTAACCCCCCCCCCCAAAGCCCTCAGGGAAAGAGTTTTAAGTATTGCCCCGGGGGCATATACGGTATTTATGGAAACAATGGTCGCATAAACTTCTGAGGGGGCTCATTGGATTGGAAATTAGAAGCTCTAGTGTCCTTTTTAAGCGTAAAGTGAATGAAGGGCAGCTAACCCCCTGTCCCGCGTTGTATTTTCCTCAAATGCACCAAATAGAAAATTTTGCCATTTGTTCAAAAAACAGTCCTAAGATCACATAACAAGGCCTTTGGTGTTGACAAAACCTCCCAGAGTCTGGAGGCAAGGATCGTAAGTTCTTCCCTAGACACATGATAAGCTTTTAATGGAAGAGCTTGTGGTGTGGACTTTAAAAGAGGCTAGGAAATGTATATTTCTATTTTGATTAGACTTGTATAGTTGTAGTTACCATTTAAGGGTCAAAAGTGATGGAGACCCAGTAGCAACCCCCTGCCCCCCCGCCCTCCTTGTTTCCCCAAACGCATCCGATCATAATTGTGAGATGGTCATTTTGTTCACAATAGTTCAAAGAGCATACAACAATGTTTTCAGGGTGGACACAGCCCCCCGAGTCCACAGTTTATAGAATTATCCAGTAAGTTTATCGCAGATCATTTCTGGTCTTCATTCTCGGTGCAAACAAAAAGCTCCTCCCACTTATTTCTGCATTAGCGGGTTAGTGTGTTTTCGTCAATCAATGAGAAATGGTTACAAAGTGCGTTATTCGTAATTGCGAAAAAGCAGAAAAAAAACTTGGTGAGCCAGCCAAGAGGTTTGCAAGTGTCCCATCTCACAGGTATGACTTAATTTATGTAAAACTTTTTACTTATTCGTTTATATACCTCCATTTTCATAAACTTATCATCATATTGTGGATTGGCCCCCCAAGGGGGCGGAGAGTTGGGTAAATGTTGTGAAAAGAATGAATTTTTTCTTCTTCTAATAAGTGGTGGAGTAGGTGTGAGGGTTTCAGGGGTGGATCCAGGATTTTTTTAGGGGGGGGGGGCGCAAAGTAGGTTGAGCCGACAAACTGACGTTAGGAGCAAGTTTAATTAATGCAAACTTGCGTTAATTAGGTAAATTACGCTACTTTAGACTACTATAGGGGGGCACGCCTCGCCCCCCCCCCTCGCTGGCGCCGCCACGGGATGGTTTATCCTTTTTTTTTCACGTCGTGATGTTTATTTTTTACGATATTTATCTTCTAGATAAGACTACTTTCGTTTTCAATCAATGTTTTCGTATGAAATGGGCAGACCTTTCCTGAACTTTATACAATAAACACCTCTGTTTGAAAATCTTTGCACTTTGTGAATTTAGATAGCGGGTTCCTGATTGAGACCAATTTTAGGACTTGGGTTCTAATTATTGGTTGCTGTGGTAAAAGTTGCCATAATAGCCCTATCCAAGAAAATACCAAACGTCTGTTAAGAAGTGTTTTTCGTAAAATTCTTAGGGAACTTTCAGAAAATTTTATTTCTACTGATCTTAAGTTTAATATGGCCTTTACTTTTTTTTTAAAAAAACTTTTTTTTCGTACAGTTTTCGTAGTGTATATATATATATATATATATATATATATATATATATATATATATATATATATATATATATATATATATATATATATATATATATATATATATATATATATATATATATATATATATATATATATATATATATATATATATATATATATATATATATATATATATATATATATATATATATATATATATATATATATATATATATATATATATATATATATATATATATATATATATTATATATATATATATTTATATATATATTTTATATATATATATATATATATATATATATATATATATCGGCGCGTACAAACAGCTCCTCTCATTTGATCTGCCATCAGCGGTCCAATTACCCTGGAACACGTATTTTGGCAGAAACTTTCTCAAAATGCCTTTGAAACCAACTCGAGACTTCGAAACCTACTTGTAATTCCTATAAACATCTGAACTAACTTTATATATATATATATATATATATATATATATATATATATATATATATATATATATATATATATATATATATATATATATATATATATATATATATATATATATATATATATATATATATATATATATATATATATATATATATGCGGTCCAATTACCCTGGAACACGTATTTTGGCAGAAACTTTCTCAAAATGCCTTTGAAACCAACTTGAGACTTCGAAACCTATTTTTAATTCCTATAAACATCTGAACTAACTTTATATATATATATATATATATATATATATATATATATATATATATATATATATATATATATATATATATATATATATATATATATATATATATATATATATATATATATATATATATATATATATATATATATATATATATATATATATATATAAATATATATATATATATATATATATATATATGCGGTCCAATTACCCTGGAACACGTATTTTGGCAGAAACTTTCTCAAAATGCCTTTGAAACCAACTTGAGACTTCGAAACCTATTTTTAATTCCTATAAACATCTAATAATAACATTGCACTACTAATTACCGATTTTCATGTATTTATTGGAATAAATTAATTTAAAATTAGTTTCTTCAAAATTAGTGTTCCAACGTTGAAGCCAAGTTTCGAGTCCAAGAGAAATCTAACTTGTCTACCTGTGAAAAGATCTGATGCCGCTTATGTTTATTTCTACAAAAACATTCTCTGGAGCACTCGCACCTTGGTCCGGGTTTTATAATGGGTGAGATAGGGAATGATCATACTGCTAATTCTATAAACTGTGCCCGAGTCCAGGGGTAACAATTGTAAGTTATGCCCCGGGCCATATAAGGTTTTTAGGGAAAGGGTGGTCGTTTAATCTTCGGAAAGGATGGAGCTCATTTGATTGAAAATCAAAAGTCCTAATTCCATTTTTAAGAGTCAAAAGTGAATGGAGAGCAGCCAGACCCCTCCCCGAAGCCTATCATTCCCCGAAATATATCAAATCAAAATTGAAAGAGAGCTACTTGGTTTAGCATTATTTAAAGGTTCGGCTATTATGTCTCCCAGCAGTCCACAGGGCAAGAGCAGTAAGTTAGACAATTCGTTTGTTGTTTACATACAGTATTTGTTATTGAGAAAGGTGAAGACATATGAACTTTACTTTCCAAAAAGACAAAATATACACACAATGGTAGTAAAAACAGCATTAAAAATAAACACTTGAATATTCCCATGACAGGGGCGGTGCCCCATAACGCCCAGTAGACGGATTGTGCCGCAGCGGGTACTGCTGAGGCCAGGCAATACCCCCGCGTTGGCTAGCGGACGAGGAGTGCCACGACGGGGCGGCAACAAGTAAAAATACTTTACGCAATAAAATAATGTAAAAATAAATAAACACTTTAAAATTACCGCTCTACGGAACGAAAAAAAAATATAAAATATATAAATGTAAATGACTAGATACATAAAAAATACGCAGTGCTGAGCTGGAGACAGAAAAACTGCGTTCCTACCCCATCCGAAGGCCCCATCCTCCCTCCCACCAGCTATAGGGCTTTCTCCAGGCCGAGTTGTAGCCTGTAATATACACAATCAACTCGATCAGAAGTAAGAAATTGGAATATCAAATCGGAAATTGGTAAGAATATCGTTGTAAGAAACCAGACAACGTCCGCGCGTACTTAGACTTTGTCAGGTATAGTGAACATGGCATATTTGTCGATCCGAACTGTATAGTTTTTAAATTTTAAAGAGCGAATGGCCATGACACTTGTCCTTGGAACAACAATAAATTCAATGCAGTTCCTATAAACACTCAAGGTGAATTTTCTATTACATAGTGTGACGGCACCCCCTTGCAAACTTTTTTGGTAACCTCACTGTATGTTTCTACGCAGTACATCTTCGGACCGGGAAACATACCGTGGGATCCCAAGTCGCAACCCGTCTCGGATTATAATTTCAACAATTGACTTTGGGCCTGGCACTTCACTAGCTTCAGATAAGGGGACTCGTCCCAGTTGGTGTAGTCCATCCGGGAGCTAATGTTCTCTCCATTTGGCAAAAAGTCTAACAGATTCTCTGTTTTAACTTTTAACAGGAGTGAATCAGTGGCTCCATAATACACTTAACTTGTCACTCCCCCGGCCTTTAGAGCTTACACACATTTTAATAAAACTCCAACATGAGTTTCTTTGAAGTTTCTAATATGGCACTGCCAATGGCAATGTTTTTATTTAAAACTACATTTTGTTCTATGTAATAGGACCATATTGGAATATGTGATCGTGAACGATGTTATTTTTGGGTCTGCAATAATTCGGGCACATTCTTTTGGGTCATTTACAACAAAACAACGACACCTGTTGCGCACACTCTCACACATTTTACCACAGGCCGAATTTAAAATTTGATCAAATATTTCTTTTTCTATCTTTGTTTTCGCCTCAGACTGTTTCTTGAAAAAAGTTTTAACAAACCTCTTCATGTAAGGCTTTTGATCAAACTTGAGGTTTCTATGAATCTTTGTGACATTGAAAACGTTAGCAAGCATCCACCGCAAAAGAACGTAGTGTACAGCAATATCCCGTTTCGGTTCAAGGTTGGCAATAAGCTTTTTTATTGAAGGTATCCAGTTCATACCCATATTCTCTATCAAAGATAGATTGTAGGGACTAAAACAGTCCCTAGGTGCTGGTCTATGTATGCATGGAAAACAAAGCCCTTTTTACAGAGTCATGACATGTCAAAGGTATTTCACCGTCCATTTCGAAAAATCATCCTTGTGCTCAATTCTCTTAAACATTATGAATGTTGGGGAAATCTGGAGCAGAAGGATTTTCAAGCCATTGGTAATTCCTACATGGTAAGTAAAAGTGAGACATTGCCGATGGATAAAGGGAATTCATATCCAAGAAAACTGCATTCGATTTTTCACCGGTGTGTTCTTCAGTCGGGTCGGTTTCAAAGATACGATCCCCGTGTAAAACATACCCTCCCCAATTGGATCTCTCTAGCAATAAGTGCTGATCCAAGTCAGCGATCAGACCTATTTCTGCTCCACTAATTTTAAGGATTAAATCCATGATCAGACGAGGATTTGAAAAATAATACCCTATAACCAACATAAATTCTTCGTAAATTGTATCTGTGTTTTTACAGACAATATCCAACAACGTCAATACATCACCAGCCAGGTACCTTTTACAATAACCACACCATTTTTACACCTTCCCTTAGTCCAAACCCTCTTGGAAAATTCATAATCGGCAGTGATGCATTGATGATCTCGAAATGAATCACACAATTGCGATGGGAGGTAATTTTTCCTCACTTAGCTTCGAGAGGGAGCTGTAGTACTTGTACAGGTATATGCTCTTACACGTTAATAAATCATACAGTTCCTCTTCTTAAAAGTGCTTTTTGAAGAGGGGGAAGACTATTAAAATCATCGCTTTTTTACTTGAATCAGTTGGCTTACAGATCTGGGAAAGAAGCTATAGGAGTCTAAGAAACGAACTTTATTCAAGCACGTTTTACCATTATCAATTGTTTTCCGTTTAAATTCTGAGACTAGCAACTTTTCAGATGATAGGTATGATGTTGTATGAAATAAAACCATCTACCTATACGCCATCTACAACTTCGCCTTTTCTGAAATCGTGCCAACGCTGGTAATATGAATTTCAAATCGTAGTCAGAATTGTGCATAAAAACCGGTAGAAAGTAATGCTGCTTAACATTTACAGTACACGATTTATGCGCAACCCTCAGGAAGTTACTCCCTCTTGATGAAATTTCCTGCCATAAATGGTCATGATCGCGGACTTTCACATCCCCCTCAATAATTTTCTTCTCACAAACCCAGCAAATATTTTCATTTTTAATAGCCCACTCGGCTTCTGGTGATAGATTAATTGGATAATGTTTGTTGAGCAGCCGTGAAATTGCCGTATTTGTTGTTTTAATAAGAGAAACCATAGCTGTGCCAACACAATCTTCCCCACCCGATTTTCCAACTAAATCTACCAATTGCATGGCATAACTAGAGTCTCTTTGCGTATGGGCAAAAGAGACTGCAATCACTTATTATTCTTTAACACGATTAGAATTTTATGGATCGTACACACCCGTGAGTGCAGCCTCAATGCTTAATGTCACCTTGCTGCTCTGCAGGAGCGTGTTCGGAAAACTTTTGAACTGCAAGGTGGCATTGTCTCCTGAAACCGTCTCCACGGACTGGTACCCGTTACGCTTGCAGTGTTTCAAGTAGTTTTTCAATTTTTAATTTGCTACGGATTCTAGATAAACACATTGAAGAGTAATAGCAGGTCCCATCCCGATTCTTACACTCACTTAAATACCTGCTAGTATTGGGGATGGGAAAGAAAAGTCCAATTGAATCAGGATCTTTGCCAGGATCGTAAAGAAGCCATACCCTGTGCTTCACTGACTCAATGGACAAGCCCTTACCGAATATATTACCCTTTTTTTATTACTAAGTTCCCACTCTTCATATTCTTCATCACACTGTAATCCCAATCTTTAAATGTTCGTTTGCCCTCTAAAGAATGTCAATCCCCTTTAATGTTACAGGATAATGTCCCTTTAAACAATTAAAATCTACTTTAGGAGATTCTGCCTGATCCCCACCCTCATTAACTGCCAAACCGTCAAAATATGTCTTACTAACATCATCTCTCCGCGGTTTATGCCCCGCAACAAGGACTGAACATTTGAAACACCCCATGCCCATTTCGAATCAAAAATGCTGTACACCCTTAGTACCCATCAAATTTGCATTATATTTTGTATAATTTTTCTTCCCTCAACCCACCCGATAAAACAAATTCTTTTTTAAATTTAGTTATACTAAGTTTTATATTTCAATAAATAAAACTACCAACTAACTCCCTTTTTCATTATTACTCTCCATCCTATTAAAAACTTCCCCTATTCTATCGTAGAAAACTTCCTCAAAATTATGCAAGTATGGACGAAGCGTCTTTATTTTCTTTTGCAGATGATAATCGCGTAAATCACCCGTACATGCATTTAAAAAATTATTTTAAGCGTTATGGATGCTTTAATGCCGTCTCAGCCCTCCGCCTCCTGCATATGGTTTTTGAGAAGTCTCCGAATATTGCTGACGTAGGAGGGCACTAGGTTAATGGTATCCATATGGATGCTACCACTTTTGAGGGAGTTGGATGGGTATCCCCGAACTCAGCCCTATAAACATGAATGTTGCACAAAGCAGCATTCGCTAAGTACAACTCTGGTAATACTGGTGGTGAGCCGGCACCACTTTGAACCCCGAAATCACTGTGAGGAATGGGTGCCCTAATCACCCTCTCGATCTCGCTAGGTGGCATTTGATCTAAAACACTTTCCAAAAAGTCACTGCTGAAGCAAAGATCCCTCAAGAGGGTGTCATAATCAATGATGGGGGACTCTATACTAATCGGATTCACTCCCACACTCGGATCCCCCTCTCTTTAACTACTCTCCGGGACTTTTTGCATGTCCAAAAGCGACAGGATCTCATTAGAGGGTCCTGATGACGGTATTTGCACCTAGAGGAATAATAAGAGCATATTAGCTCACTGGAACACTTTGCCCCATTAAAAAGGTGAAAATAGTCTTTAATGAGCATAGAAGGTTGCGATGAGCCCTAGTAGAGATCATAGTACTCGCTGGAATACTTTCGTTATATTATGAGTCATAGTAGGGTACCGAGACCCCCTCGGCACTTAAGACCTCTACTACTGACCATATATATATATATATATATATATATATATATATATGTATATACATATATATGTATATACATATATATATATATATATATATATATATATATATATATATATATATATATATATATATATATATATATATATATATATATATATATATATATATATATATATATAAATACCTCTGTTGGCCCACACTACTGCTATAAATGTAACAAACCCCCTACCAACAGTTAAGAATTTTAAGACTCACGAAGGGGGAATTGCATCAAGCACATCCATGATCCGTGCTGGGATTTCATAACTGGTGTTGTCATCTGTCAGTGTAGGTCCTTCCCCAAAGAACTGATTGTACGCAGGGTCTGAGTTATTTCGTGAAAATGAATGTCCCATTTCCCCCATGGGACCGTTGATATCCCTGTCCTTGATTAGGAACCCTGATATAACCTTCTTAGCGGTAAAACACTAGATTTAGCTATTTCTTTTGAGATGCCCTAACTAAGGGGGGTTGTCATATAACTTGGACCATCAATATTCTAACCACACAAAAAAATAGGGAAAAGTCGAAACTATTGATAAAAACTAACGGGTAAGCACTTAAAAGAATAAAAAGTCCCTTAATAGCCTGAAAAGACGAAAAAATTACATTGTTAGAGTGAAAAGTCGATCACAGCTTGAAAAGGTGAAAATAGATTAAAACTATTAGGTTGAAAAGAATGTCTTATTTTTAGATTTTTCTGGGGGGTGGGTCTAAAAAACTAAGGGGGGCTGGCATATAACCTTAAGCCTTAAACTTTCTAGAGATTAAAAGTGATAGCGAAAAATGCCGTAATTAGGTTGAAATGGCGAAAAGAAAGGCTATCTGACAGGAAACTTGAAATTAACAAAAAACATCATTATTAGTTTGAAAAAAAATTGGCGAAAATTGCTTTATTAGGTCCCTTCTAAAAGATTAAGAATTTAGGTTGATAAAATAGAATGAAAAGAATAGATTGGAACAAGAATATACACTAGCTAGAAAAAAGCGGTGAGTTTTGTATCGTACCAATAAATAATTTTTATGAAAGAATAATTTGGCTTACATTTAAATCAGCATCAACTTGTGCAGCCGGGGCAGCGACAGCACGAACTTGTGCAGACATTTCATTGTCGTTAGATGTTTTTGCAGCTTGATTAGTGAGACCTTGAGCAGCTCTTGAAGGCTCAAGCATTGCAGCATGCATGGAGGGTGCAGGGGGCTAGTAGAGTGTAGCCCTGGATGGTTCAAGCATTGCAGCTTGCAAGGAGGGCGCAGAGGGCTGGTAGAGCGCGGGCGTGAATGGTTCTGCTATCGCAGGTTGCTTAGAAGGCGAGGGGGCTTGGTGTAGTGTGCCCCTGGACGACCCAGCACGACTTATTACGGAAGGTCGAGATACCCTTACAGGAGTCACTTCATTTACCCTAGCCCTCTTGCTAGGAGGGGGAAGGAGAGGGAATTCTTAGAAAATAAAAAAGATTTAGTATAAAGTATATGAAATAGCGCTCCTTCTAGAGAAGAAGCAGAAGAAAACAAGATTTAATGGAAAGCATAATTTTGTCTAGAAACCCTCTTACGGCTTTAATTGTTTAGTGCGTGGATAGAACCCCACTGCCTAGGAGTGGTGTTTTCTTATTGCTAGAAAACCTTTCCGGCTATTAAAATATGCTATTATTTGTCTAGGAAACTATAAAATCCAAGAATTCGGAATTAATATCATTTATTTAAATATAAAACAGAGAAGAAGGAGAAGAAAAGAAGATTTAATGGAAAATATAATTTTGTCTAGAAACCCAGTTAATGCATTAATCGTGTAATGTGCAGATAGAACCCCATTGCCTAGGAGTGATGTTTTCTCCTTGCTAAAAAACCTCTCCAGCTATTAAAATATGCTATTGTTCGTCTATGAGACTATAAAATCCAAGAATTCGAAATTAAGACTATTTATTTAAATATAAAATCCCAACCTCAAAATATCGACTCTATCTCATTCCCCCAAGAAAAGCAAAAAGTACATAAGTCTGAACCATTTGATAAACATACTAGAGAAAAGAAAACAAAATTTATTGGAAATAGCGCTTCCTTCTAGAAGCCATAGTTTTTTGTTATAAAAATCCTCCATTTCCCAAAACCACCTCCAGCTTTTAAAATATGGTATTACTCATCTAGGGGATGATATAACCTTACTATCCTGGACCGGTGTTTTCTCATTGCCAGAAACCCTCTCCGATGTCATGTCATTACACCAAAGCTAAGGGGTTGCTAGAATTAAACTAATAACTTGTGAAAGATGAAAAAGGGAATATTTTGTGGTACGCGCCCTGGAAATATCCCAGGTTTTCATAGCCCTCCAGCCTTATATGCAGCTATCTCTGGCTTTTAAAAAAATTGCATTATTCATCAGTCTGAGGCTAAAAATTGCTTCAATTTTAAATTAAGATAATCTATTTAAATATATTATCCCAGACCTCAAAATATCCACGCGGTCTCATTCCCCCAAGAAAAGCAAAACGTAGAATTTACGAGGAATAAATGATTTAATATGGGCCTTGCGAGACATAAAACTAGAATTACTCACCTAATTTGATACAAAAATGGATCATTATCCCGTAAGGTTTATTAATAGACAGCAAAGCAACCCTTCCGCTTTGTTCATAATAGATGTCTTATACCACAAGAGACACGAGTCAAATTTGACGAATCGCGTGCTAAAGTTTAATCGACCGTCTCTAGACAAGAGGGGCAAAAGACACTAACTTTCTCGAAAAATGATATTTATCAAAAAAAATAATTTCTTTCGAAACATTAATTATCATTGAATGGGGGAGGAGGATTGGGATTGCTACATGCTAAATAGGGGATAATATGAGCTGTAAAATGAGTGTAGACAATTTGGTGTGGTGGGGGGGGCGATGGGACTTGGGGGAGGGGGCTAGGAAATATTAGAGAAAAGAGACTTGCCTCTTGGTATATTCGGGTCATATCCCTTTTGAAATTTATTGAGGTTTCCATTTTCAGATAGTTCTATCACCTTCAAAAATCTGAACGAAACTGATGTAGAAATGTCCTTCCCTCAGCTATTTATACCGTACCCGGGACACAAGGGCTCTACATGGGGCCTTTGTTTTTAGAGGGACGAACTCGACATCTTTCAGAATAGACTCCTATTTGGGGGCTTCTATTTTTAGAGGGAGGATAGAAAAACAATGTATTCGAAAGGGCTACGAATCGAGACAAATGGCGTTTGCTAGCGGAAATATTGGAACACCTGGGGAGTGTCATAGACATCTTATGCTATTTTCCTAGGGATGTCACAGGAATCCAATGGTATTTTCCTAGGGAGGAATTTTCCTAGGGACACCCCCTATCTGACCATTTGAAATCCCATGTTATTTTCCTATCTGACCATTTAAAATCCCATGCTATATTCCCATCTGACCATTAAAAAGTAATGAGGGGCTCTCATGGGAATCTTACCAGCCGACCTGTAGAAACGGGGCTCTCATGGGAATAGCCTAGTACCTACATTTCTTACAAGTTAAAAAAAGTGTCTGGATTAGGATTCAAAGGGGGTGGGATCCCATAAAAGTACCTGTAAGGATACTACTAGGGTTGCAGTGGTAGCCAGCACTCTAGTAACAGACGATCACGTTCCATACTAGAAATTGTAGTAAATAAACAACTCTGGACCATAGTAAATAAAATTTTAAAATAAATTGTCATATGCAGGATTTTGTGACACATATAGATAGGATATATAAAGGATTGATTTATTTGCATAAGGATAAGTATAGTCTATTATAACCGGGAACTATGTTAGTTTAATCGGTATCATGGCTGTAGAGAGGGCTGAAACTGAAGAACAAACCAAGGGATATAATAACAAAAAGTTAATTACAGTAAAGTACGAACTATAGCATATAGTATCAGGGTTTGCAGCGGTAGCTAGCAACCTTGTAAAAGATGATCACGTCCAATAGTAAAACTAATATACTCAATAACTCCAGAATATAGTGTCAGATCGAAACAAGAAATACAGTATTATTACATATAGAATCGATATAGTTTATTGTAAATAGAGACTATGTAAGTTTCATTGGATACAGCTGTAACCTAGTAAAGAACAAACGACGGCACATAGTAATAAAAAGTTAAGACAATACAAGCATCTTTTTAAAAGTTTCTTGTCTGTTTTATAGTGCCATACTGAGGATCTTCTCTTACTATTCCAACTAAGAAAAAGCCTTAGGCATTTTCCACTTTGTAACTATATAAAGGATCTGTGTAGCTCAATGTAAACGTGGACATCAATATGATGGTTATAAAGATGTGTGAAACCTAGTAAAGAATAAATCAAGGAATATAATAGCTATAGCTGAATACAATAAATGAATCTTTTAAAAAGTTTTATATAATAATCCGGGTTGCAGTGGTAGCTATCAATCTGAGTTGCAGCGGTACCTAGCAACCTAGTAATAGACGATCACATCCCATAGTAAAAAATAAAATAGCTCATAAATCCTAAAAAGAGAGTCAGATCGAAACACAAAATCTACTATTGGAATCGCCTTGTTCGAAAACACAATATAAAAAACTTGCAGATCATTGACTTGAATTCATTACATAATCCGGGTTGCCGCGGTAGATAGCTAACAATTGAGAAATCATTCTAAAGAATAAACCACAGGTCATAGTAAAAGAAAACAACTTGGTATTGAAAAAGACTACCAGTTGTAGATATTAACTAGTTAAGAACAAATTGTTATTAAAGATGATTTGTTGGAACAAATGGAAGTTTATGTCTAGCCACCTAGCTGTCAAACGGAATCAGACTAAGAGAGTCACCTGGAAAACATAAGTTCACACTTTTTGAAAATGATCAGTCTCAGCCATCTATGAGACGAAACCAATCCAAGAAGCTAAAATAAAGAGCATTGAAAAAAATATAGTGTAATAAAAATCCAAAATAAAGTAATAAAAAGCCAGTGGATATAGTTGCCCTCCGATCAATTTCGACTCCTAAAAAGTTTGTTACTCAAGTGTTATACGAAAATGCAGTTTTTCGTAAAAAATAATTTCATTTTAAAAACTATTTTTCTCTAATTACAAAATGCACTAGATGTAGCAATATCCTTTAAAATAAGTCATTAAACAGCTTTGTTTGACGTTCCAGTATCCTTATAGCAGCGGAGGAAAAACAGAAAAGGAAAAAGATACCTTCGATGCAGATTATTTTGCTTGCAGCCACTTTTCTTGTTTTTCAAGCCAGTGGTTTTTCCTCGTAATTCAAGCCAAGGAAATGTTAGTTTCCTATACAGGGGTTTCGGGCAAGTTTATTCTAATAGTGTTCTTCTTGTTTTGATCTGAAACTATTTTTAGGGGCTATGGGTTCGTTCTTTACTAGGTTTCGGCTATATCCGTTGAAATTTGTATAGTCCCCATTTATAATGAACAATACTATTCCCTTATGTATAAGTAAGTCAAATATATGTTACAGTTTTTCTTTACTAGATTTCAGCTCTCTCTGCGACCATGATACGGACAAAACTTACTTGATTCCTATTTATAAACAATTACACTAAATAGATGATCAAAATTGTCTGAAGAACTAAAAATTGATGTCTGTTTGACTATATTACCATTACCCTAACAATAACTAGGACCTTAATCAACTTTAAATTTGTTATTTCTGTTACTGTGGGCTGGAGTTCGTTCTTTACTATAAAGCTATTAGTTACTATATGCCGTGGTGTGTTCTTTGCTAGGATTCAGCTGTTTCTAAAACCACAATAACTTCCTTATATTAAATTTAGAGATTTCGAACTACGGTTAACTTTTGTATAATATTACTTAAATTGAATCATTCTATATTTTTACCAAAGTAGTTAATAGTAAAACAATTTCTCCTGTGTTTATATTCAGTCTTAACTACATTGTGTTTTAAAATCTTGTCAAAAGATACGCGTGATGCATCAATACGGAAATGATTATTTTTTTCAATATCTCAGTTACTATGGGCTAGAGTTTGTTCATTACTATAAAACCAAAAGGATTCAGAAAATATGATGAGATACAGCACCAAACCCAAGAGAAGCAGTATTTCAAAAGATGAATGTATTATACGAGAACTTTATATAATATCCATTTATAATTAGCAATACCAATCCCCTATGTAACATTATTGTTAAAACATAAACTACAAATAGGAAAAAGCCTACGGCCTTTTCTTAGTTTGTACATTAAGAAATGAATCTCAGAGAATTGGGCAGCTAAGTAAGCCAAATATGGCACCATACCCTAGAAAAGTTTACCGATGATAATACTGCCACTAAAGCTAAGTTTACTACTATTAATTGATGTTTAAGTTATTCTGAGCTAGCGTTTGTTCTTTAGTGTAAAAAACGGAAAGAGATGCATTTGATGCAGAATATCGTGGTTTCAGCCACTTTTGTTGTTATTCAAGACAGTAGATTTTCTTTGTTGTTCAAGCCAAGGAGCTGGAGGTATCGGACAAGGTGTTTCTAATAGTGTATTATCTGTCTTTATATGACATTACTTTTAACAGTTATGGGCAATTTTATTTCTTAGTACGGCAACCGATCGTCTCTTACTAGGTTGCTAGCTACCGATGCAACCCGTATCCAATTAGTGCCATGGTTTATTCTTTACTAGGTTTCAGCAATCTCTACGGCCGTGATATTGATGAAACTTACATAATCCCCATTTATAGTTCACCTTACCGATCCTTTAGTTCACCTGCAATCATGGCCATTCGGTAAAGAATGTAGTACCATGGTTTATTCTTTACTAGGTTTCAACAATCTGTACAGACATTATACCGATGAAAACTACAAAATCCCCATTTATAGTTAACTATACCGATCTTTTATATAAAATTATTGCACCAGGAACTGACACCATGATAATGCTACAAAGACTAACAGGGAAAAAAATTTTGAAAAAATGTTTTTCTTATATTATCTTGTCAAAAGATAAGCATGTTTTTGATTATCATGTGTATATTCATTTATTTGAAGTTAAGCGAAAAAAACTTGGCTCCAGAAAACAATTATAACTTTGAACTGAGAGTCGAAATAAAACTATTTTATGTAAATTTTTCGGGAATTATTATAGTTTCAATTGTCAGAGTTTTTGTTAAAACCCTAAGAAAATTACTGCATTTTATACAACTATATCTAAATTCTTTTCATAATATTGATCATACTATTTTGATCTGCGAATGCAAGATGATGTTAATGACATTTGCTACTCAAGTGTTATACAAAAATGCAGTTTTTCGTAAAAATATAATTTTATTTAATTTGTTAATTACAAAAGGTTATTAAATACGTCAATATCCTTTAAAATGAGCCATTAAACAGCTCTCTATAATGTTCCAGTGCCCCACTAGCTACAAAAAGAAACAGAAAAGATGCCCTCGATGCAGAATATTGTGGTTTTAGCCACGTTTCGTGTTTTTCAAGCCAATAAATTTCCCTTGTTGTTCAAGCCAAGGGGACGGTTAGTTTCCTATGTAGTAGTATTGAACAACGTGGTTCTAATAGTGTGCTCTTTTTTTTTATCTGACTCTGTTTTTGGAGTTATAGGCTATTTCAATTTTTAGTTGAAGACGTGATCGTCTCTTTCTAGGTTGCCAGCTACAATACCACTGCAACCCGGATTTGTCATATTTCATTTTGTTAAAAGCTGGATCAAAAGACAACTTAATAGTAACCATCCTCACGTGTGCTCGAACTTTATTCCTTTCGGTGGCCTTTTTATCTCTTTTAAATGGAATTTTCTTATATATTCTCTAATATTTCAGGATGTTATCTCTATTTTTGTGTGGTAGTGTTTTCTTTTCGCGTATATTTGTATTTCTTGGCTCTGATACTATTCTCGTTTTTTTTTTGTTCACTTGAGACCAAATATTTTCAATGTAAATTTCCACCCACAAAATGACATATCGATTCATTCAATAAAAAGAAATATTTCAAAATTTTCAGGTGTTTTTCTAGTTTAGTTAAAATATTAAAATTAATGCTGAGACACCATAAATATTTCCAGTTATAAAAAGATGCCCTCGATGCTGAGTATCGTGGTTTTAGTCACGTTTCGTGTTTTTCAAGCCAATAAATTTTCCTTGTTGTTCAAGCCAAGGGAACGGATAGTTTCCTATATAAGAGTATTGCACAACGTGGTTCTAATAGTATACATTTTTTTATCTGACTCTATTTTTAGGAGTTATAGGCTATTTCACTTCTTACTTAAGACGTGATCGTCTCTTTCTAGGTGGCTAGCTACCACTGCAACCTTGATCTGTCATATTTTCTATTAAAAGCTGGATTACAAGACAACTTAGTAGTAACCATCCTCGCATGTACTAGAGCTTTACTCCTTTTAGAGGCCTTTTTATCTTTTTTAAATAGACTTTTTCTTATATATTCTCTGATATTTCAGGAAGTAATCTCTATTTTTATGTGGTAGTATTTTTTTTACGTGTATATTTGGACTGCTTGGAACTGATTCTCGTTTTTTTCTTTTATTTTGTTAACTTGAGACCTTATCTTTTTAAAGTAAATTTCCACCCACAAAATGACGTTTCGATTCATTCAATAAAAAAATATATTTTATAATTTTCAGGTATTTTTCTAGTTTGAATTAAAAAATTAAAGTTGATGCGGAGACACCATAAATATTTTTGCAGTTTACATAATTAATATAGCGATTCTGAACTGAGAACTAAAATAAAAAAAGATTTATTTGAAATTTTTGCCATGGAGATTTTCATATTAGGATTTAAGCCGAAAAAAATTTGGCTCCAGGACTTAATTATAACTTTGAACTGAGAGATGAAATAAAATTATTTAATCTAAAATTCTCAGGAATTATTCTAGTTTCAAATGACAAATCAGATTTTTGTTAAAACCCTTAAAAAATTACTATATTTCACACAACTATATCTAAACGCTTTTTACAATGTTATAAATACTATTTTTATATTTGTATGCAAGATGATGCTAATCGCATATGCTACTCCAGTGTTATACAAAAATGCAGTGTTTCTTAAAAAAAATTGTACTTTGAAAATTATTTTTATCAATTGCAAAAGGTTTTTAAATGAATCAACTTCCTTTCAAATGAGCAATTAAACAACTTTCTATGATGTTCCAGTGCCCTGCTGGTTCTTGAGGAAAAAAAAACAAAAAAAGATGCCTTCGATGCAGAATATCGTGGTTGCACCCACTTTTCGTGTTTTCAAGCCAACAGATTTAGCTTGCTGTTCAAGCCGAGAGACGGTAAGTTTCCTATAAAGGGTTAATGGTCAATGCGGTTCTAATAGTGTACTTTTTTTTATCTGACTCTATTTTTAGGAACCAAGGGCAATTCTATTTCTTAGTATGGGACGTAATCGTCTCTTACTAGGTTGCAAGCTACTGCTCCAACCTGTTTTTATATTCCAGTTGACACACGTTCAGTCTCTTATTGAGCATTACTCATGCAAAGGTATTATATGGGTCGATTTAGACTTATATCTCTTTTTAAGAGCTTTGGGCTATTTAATTTTTTACTATAGGACGTGATTGTCACTTACTAATTTTCTAATTACCGCTGCAACCCGGATTGTATTATATTTGCTTTTAGTTACTATGTGCCGGGTTTTTTTCCTTACTAGATCCCAGTAATAGACCCTTGTTACACCCCATATGCAAACAATTTGAATTGATTTAGATCAGCACTCCTCTCAACATTCTCTGAATTTTTGTTAGAATAATTAACTATGCCGATCCTTTATACAATTCTCAAGCCAATAGATTTTTCTTGTTTTTCAAGCCATGGATGGTAAGTTTCCTACATAGAGGTTTCGAATAAAACGGTTCTAATTGTATACTTATTGTTTTGATTTGACACTATTTTTAGGAGTTATGGGCTTTTGTAAATTTTACAATGGGAAGTGATTGTCTTTTACTAGGTTTCTTGCTACGGCTGCGACCCTGATTAATATAAAAATCACAAAAAGGAAAAAATTCTATGGGTTTGTCTTAGTTGGAATAGTAAGAAACGAACTTCAGACAATCAGGCAGCTAGATACACCCAATATTTGTAATGGTTTGCTCTTTACTAGGTTTCAGCCATCTCTGAAGCCATGATACCGATGAAACTTAAATAATCTGCATTTATGATAAACTAGACTGATCCTTATTATAATATGCCTTAGAGAAGCAACTTTAAAAATATGAATGTTTCAAGTTATCTTGTCAATGGATTATTTTAGTTAATATGGAGTAGAGTTCGTTCTTTGCTATGATTTTTGTATAAATATCATCAATCTTCTGCTTAGCCTCACGCTTACAACATCTGATTAAAGTATGGGTGTGTCGGATTTAAACTAGATTTTTTTTTTACCAGTTTGAAACTGTTCTTGTTCTATGACTCCGGAACACCTAGTTGCCTATAGAAAGTGTGTTTGAACCAAGTCTAGTTTTCCATGCTCCCTCTAGAAATTCCCAAGCAAGTATATCCTTGGTATCCCGGAAAGTTTGGTCGAGAATTCGGATATACTATCTAATTTAACGGCTGAGCTGATTCTAGGGGCCAGTTTACTGCCTAGCTTGTAAAAAAAAGATTTTTCGCTTGAAATTTACTCTCCTAGCTCTTACGTGTTTGATCCCAGAGGCTTCTCGGTTTCTTCATTAACTTGAAATAATTATTGATTACTTTCAATTCACCCTTCTGGTACTCAGGGAATCAAAGGGAATATCAAAGGCTAGGATATAGATACTATTTGAAGTTTAGTTTGCTTCAATACTGTTCGGCCCAAGTTCCAATGTGCATAGCGACAAAAGAAACTGATTGCAAGTAGAATATATTTGTAGGGTGTATTGTGACGCCTTTGAATCTCATCTAGAGTTAAGGGATCAGCTTGCATTATATGCAGTTGGAAAAGGCTTTAGTTTTTCTATAATGATTACCACGAACCCTGTGATTTCGATGTAGAGTATAACTTGGTTCATTTTGCAGATACTCTTTCGCACTTTTGGTGCCAACACTAGTGACTTTAGAAAGTGTGGTGGCGGAACTTAAACTTCCCACTTCACCAGTATTTCCATAAAGATGTTTCAAAACTTCAACGATTTTGAACGCAAACACGTAGCGTAATGTCCGCTACCTTTTTGCATACTGGTGGGTAATGATGATGATGGTAGCGATGAGTTGATATCAATACGTCTTCGCTTTTGTTTAACTACCACCGATGTCGTCATCAAATCACTGTTTCTACTAGGTGTGCTAGTATTTTCCAAGATTAATTTAAAATCTTGATCTGTATCTTCTTTTAATGTTGATAATGGTGGTGGTGGATTGGCAGTATGTTCTTTTAATTTCTTTAAAGTTTGTTTAATGGTAATAATACTTTTCGGGAAGTTTAATGTATTCAAAAAAATATATAGATGATTCTCAAATGATAAAAGTCCTTTACGATTTGTAACCATATTGTAAATAAAATCAAGTAAATTATATATTTTCCCTTGAACTGTAATTCGTTTCCCATTGCTGTCAACTTGAGTGTGATCACAGAATTTCTGGACCTTTCAACTATACTGAAGAAAATGGCTATTTCAAAAATTATGATTGAATGTGTTTGGGGAAATGATGGTTGACCTCCAATCACTTTTGACTGTTAAAAGGGCAAGTAGAACTTCTGATTACCAATAAAATTAGGCCCCTCTGAGGTTTATGCGACCACCCTTTCTGTAAAAAAAAACTTATATCCCCCCAGGGCATAACCTAAAACCCTTGCCCTGAGGGTTGTGGGGGGGTCGTCATTCTCAAAGTCATAATTTTTGGATCTTTAAACTACGCTGAACAAAATGGTTATCTCAAAATTTTGATTGGATGCGTTTGGGGAAGGGATTGACGTAGGGGAGGGGGAGCTGGTTGCCCTCCATGAGCTCTCTTTGAAGTTCCTATGACATTTCTTTCTATCAGAAGTGCCTTGGTCTAAAAAATATATATATATATATATTGTGCTCACATCGCTCTTTACTTAGGCAGCGCTATCGCGCTGCCTATGATATTTTGTCTTAAGATTTCAATTGTACAGCACTGGAGGTGCCGATTAGACCAGGTAAGCTCCCACCTGAAATTCAGGCTTTGGGCGCCCATGATTGATGCTATTACAACTATTGCTACTATGCAACCTAAGAGTATTAAAGTGAAGCTTTCAAGGAATATTTAGGCAGATGTTGAACTAAATCAAATCGAAATATGAACATGAAGATTTGTAAGAAGGGGACAAAGTAATATTTCAAGAATGGCTTACATTATTAATTTAGACCTTTAAGGGTAAGTTGTGGCGGATTTTGAACTAGCCAGAAGGCTATATGAGTATACTGTTAATACTACCATTACAGTAACTGCACTAAAACACTAACTGTATTAAGACTAAACTCTTAGGGAACGTTTAGGAGAAGTTCAAATTAAGCCAAAAAACTATATGCTTAGAGGTTTTCAAAAGGACAAAAAAGTTGTTTAAATTAATCTATTTAAAACAGCAAGGGTTTATCTACTTCGTTTTTATTTTGCCTGATCAGTTACATCTTGGATGGGTTCGATGTTACTAAAAGCTGCAGCTAAGAATATTATTAAAGAAGAAATATTTTATAAAATATGTATTGCTACTGAAAATAAGGTGCTGATTTATTTTAGACGCAGTGAAATTGTAAAATTCTGCAAAAAGAAGCTTATGATGGTAAATGTTTTGATTTGCCTCGGCTACTTCAATTCTTTCTTTCTTTTTCAAAACCCTGATTAGCATAAAAAAATATATTGTTATAGCATTTCATACTATTCTTAATATAATCAAATGTTTCTACTTTTTCAAAAGTTCGGAAGTACGGAAGCCACTTGTTGAACGGACATTAGGTGTTGAAGGTCTTTTTTTATTGCTAACTGATTTTCACCCGAAGGAAAATGATGAAATGTAACGTAATCCTTTTCTGTTGAGTTGAAACGCTTGAGATAGAATCGCTATTACTTATTTGCACGTAATACTGTAAAATTAAGGCAACAATTCTCTTTGGGTATGATACCACAACTATTAGTACTGAAAACTCCTTGGAGTACAAGGCCATACTAGGTCAGCTTAGCTATTCATGCTACTCCTCCACAAGGCCTTATCCAGGGAGGTTAGGGGGTTTGAACCTCCCCCCCCTCCTGAAATGTCTGTCCTACTCGTAAAAAACAAAAATGAAAATAAAATAATTTTTGATGCGCCTTTTAATTTTTTTTTGTAATCCCCCCCCCCGAAAAAAAATAGTTTGTAACCCCCTCCCCCCCCCGATGAAAAAGAAAATTCTGGATAAGACCCTGCTCCTCCACCCAATCCTATTCCGAATTCCACTCTTTCATCCCTTCTGTTCAGTTTCTACTTCCTTTAAATATTTTCTTATAACCATGTTAAAAAGTGTTACTATTGCTTTGCCTTATCTGGAATGACAAAACTCACATTTGGGACAAAAAGCACACGTTTGGCACAAAATAGACATGCCTTCGTCGAACCATGCTTTTTGAGCAATCTTTTTGGGGCGTCTAAATAATAGGGATTTTAAAGGTAATCCCTGAAATGTAACGTAATCCTTTTCTGTTGAGTTGAAACGCTTGAGATAGAATCGCTATTACTTATTTGCACGTAATACTGTAAAATTAAGGCAACAATTCTATTTGGGTATGATACCACAACTATTAGTACTGAAAACTCCTTGGAGTACAAGGCCATACTAGGTCAGCTTAGCTATTTATGCTACTCCTCCACAAGGCCTTATCCAGGGAGGTTAGGGGGTTTGAACCTCCCCCCCCCCTGAAATGTCTGTCCTACTCGTAAAAAACAAAAATGAACATAAAATAATTTTTGATGCGCCTTTTAATTTTTTTTGTAATCCCCCCCCCCCCAAAAAAAATAGTTTGTAACCCCCCTCCCCCCACCCCCCCACCCCCAGATGAAAAAGGAAATTCTGGATAAGACCCTGCTCCTCCACCCAATCCTATTCCGAATTCCACTCTTTCATCCCTTCTGTTCAGTTTCTACTTCCTTTAAATATTTTCTTATAACCATGTTAAAAAGTATTACTATTGCTTTGCCCTTATCTGGAATGACAAAACTCACTTTTGGGACAAAAAGCACACGTTTGGCACAAAATAGAGATGCCTTCGTCGAACCATGCTTTTTGAGCAATCTTTTTGGGGCGTCTAAATAATAGGGATTTTAAAGGGAAAATAGAGCTTCCCCAGTTTGTTTCAAAATGAAACAATTACTATTAAAAAATAGAATGAAGAATGTATGGTAATATTATAGTAATAATAATGTGTCTTAGGCTTATAGAAGTTCTTCTGGGGGGACTTGATGTTTTAACACTTCCCTTAAAGTATCTTGATTTGGATCTTGTGATGGGCAATTCTAATCTTTGTATGCATCTTTGTACCAACAGAAAAAGAAACAAGCGTTCCAAAACTCGGGGAAAAAAAATCATAGGCAGCGCAATCGCGCTGCATAAGTAAAGTACGATTTTGGCACAATATTTTGTTTATTTAGACCAGGACACTTCGTATTAAAAGAGTTGTCGTAGAAACTTGGAAAAGGGCTCATTTGATTAGAAATTGGAACGGCTAGTGCCCTTTTTAATAGTCGAAAGTGATTGGAAGGCAACTAACACCCCTTCCACGCCCACCATCTCCCCAAACACATCCAATCAAAATTTTTAGATAGCAATTTTGTTCAGCATAGTTGATTTCCAGATAGAAATTATGTTTTTGAGGAGGCAGCTCCCCCACAGCCTCAGCGCAAGGGTTGTAAGTTATGCCCTGGGGGTGTATAAGGTTTTTATAGAAAGCGTTGTCGTAGAAACTTCAAAAAAGGCTCATTCAGTTGAAAATTCAAAGGGCTAGTGCCCTTTTTAAAAGTCAAAAGTTATTGGAGGGCAACTAACCCCCCTCTCACACCCACCATTTCCCCAAACACATCCAATCAAAATTTTGAGATAGCCATTTTTTTCAACGTTGTTGAAAGTTTTGGAAATTAGGTCTTTGAGGATGAACCCCCCGCCCCCCGCGCCCTAAGGGCAAAGGTTGTAAATTATGCCCTGTGTGCATATAAGAGCTTTATAGAAAGTGTGTTCGTAGAAACTTCAAAAAGGGGTCATTTGATTGGAAATTGAAATAGCTAGTGCCCTTTGCAATAGTCGAAAGAGATTGGAAGGCAACTAACACCCCTTCCACGACCACCATTTATCCAAACACATCCAATAAAAATTTTGAGATAGCCATTTTATTCAAAGTAGTTGAAAGGTCCGGAAATTATATCTTTGAGGATGACACTCCCCCCACAACCCTCAGGGTAAGGGTTGTGAGTTAAGCCCTGGGGGCATATAAGGTTTTTATTGAAAACCTTTTCATTGAAAACGCTGCCTATTATATTTTGTCTTGAGATTTCAATTGTACAGCACTGGAAGTGCCGATTAGACCAGGTAAGCTCCCACCTAAAATTCAGCCTATGGGCGCCCATAATTGATGCTATTACAACTATTGCTACTACGCAACCTAAGAGTATTAAAGTGAAGCTTTCAAGGAATATTTAGGCAGATGTTGAACTAAATCAAATTGAAATATGAGCATGAAGATTTGTGAAAAGGTGACAAAGTAATATTTCAAGAATGGCTTATATTATTAATTTAGACCTTTAAGGGTAAGATGTGGCTGATTTTGAACTAGCCAGAAAGCTATATGTGTATACTGTTAATACTACCATTACAGTAACTATACTAAGACACAAACTGTATTATGACACCAACTGGATTAAGATGAAACTCTTAGGGAATGTTTAGGAGAAGTTGCAATTAAACCAAAAAACTATATGCTTAGAGGTTTTCAAAAGGACATATAAGCATTATCATAGGCACCACCGCTCTATAAAAGCTAGAAATATTATAGACACTTTTAAAGGAGCTAATTTGATTAGAAATTAAAAGCTCTAGTATCCTTTTTAAGAGTCAAAATACACTGGAGGCCAAGCTGTCGTCCTCTCAAGCCCATTCATTTTCAATTCACATCCAGTCATAACTTTGAGACAGTCATTTTATTTGGCATAGTAGAACGGTCCAGTAACTATGTCTCTAGGGGTATAGGGTATGCCCCCCCCCAATTATGCAATTGGACCATTATGCTTGAAAACTAAATGTTGCTTCAAAACTAAATCACAAGGCACTGTGTGTATGGTTGCCAATAAGATACCTCAGCAGTACATAGAGAACGACTGGGGGAATTAAGTTGAAACTTTTGGGGCTACTACTGTTACTACTTCTGGTCTTACAACTTAAATAAATCAAAAGAGTGTAAGTATATCCAGGTTGTCAGAAAGCACAGATAGAATATTTTGGGATTGTATAAGTTTCATTTTTCAGGTACACTTGAAGAGGTGTAAAATTAAATTATGCAATACTATTTGCATCAGTATTAAATATTATTGAAAAAGTTTCTCGAACATACCAATAACAAGCCGTACTATGGGTTCTTATAGAAAAAAAAAACGAAAAAATATAAAATATTA
This sequence comes from Artemia sp. Qi Xiang Cuo, assembly GCF_049724085.1. NCBI lineage: Eukaryota > Metazoa > Arthropoda > Branchiopoda > Anostraca > Artemiidae > Artemia > Artemia sp. Qi Xiang Cuo. The sequence goes on from NC_142795.1 coordinate 53,532,353, forward strand.
TTTTTTCCATGAAAAAGACTATGTCACTAAGAAACGAACAGAAAATATCTTATATTTTTTTTTTATAGAACATTTTTTTTCAAAGAAAAGTAAAGGACTACCGTAAACTAAAAATGAGCAAAAATAAAGTAAAATAATCTTCCAAGCGTAAAACTACCACAAATCACCGTTAGTAAACAAATGAAACCAAAACGAGCAGAAATTACAATAAATAACCGAGTCAAACCCAAAACAAGAAAAAATTAACATGAGTAGGGCGACAACCCCAATACCATCTCAAGACCAGAACATAATTTACACTTTGCTGAAAAAAACAAATGACTATGAATTTTTAGTTTAATGTAGGCCTACATTTACTGATATTTATTCCTTAATGTTTCGATAATTGTTTGTTTAATAAAGCCAAAAAAGTGAAAAATTTTAAATGTATTTTGTTTTCAGTAAAGTGCAAATTATGTTCTGGTCTGTAGAAGGTATGGGATTTTTCAGCCCTAGTCATGTTAACTTCTGCTCGTTTTGAGTTTGACTCAATTATCAATTGTGATTTCTGTTCGTTTTTGGTTTCATTTATTTATTGACTGTGATTTGTGGTAGGTTTGCATTTGGAAGATTAGTTGACTTTATTTGTATACCTTTTTGGTTTATTAGAGTTTTTATTTTTCTTTAAAAAACATGTTTTGTTGAAAAAGTTGTTTAAATTAATCCATTTAAAACAGCAAGGGTTTATCTACTTCGTTTTTATTTTGCCTGATCAGTTACATCTCGGATGGGTTCGATGTTACTAAAAGCTGCAGCTAAGAATATTATTAAAGAAGAAATATTTTATAAAATATGTATTGCTACTGAAAATAAGGTGCTGATTTATTTTAGACGCAGAGAAATTGTAAAATTCTGCAAAAAGAAGCTTATGATGGTAAATGTTTTGATTTGCCTCGGCTACTTCAATTCTTTCTTTCTTTTTCAAAACCCTGATTAGTATAAAAAAATATATTGTTATAGCATTTCATACTATTCTTAATATAATCAAATATTTCTACTTTTTCAAAAGTTCGGAAGTACGGAAGCCACTTGTTGAACGGACATTAGGTGTTGAAGGTCTTTTTTTATTGCTAACTGATTTTCACCCGAAGGAAAATGCTGAAATGTAACGTAATCCTTTTCTGTTGAGTTGAAACGCTTGAGATAGAATCGCTATTACTTATTTGCACGTAATACTGCAAAATTAAGGCAACAATTCTCTTTGGGTATGATACCACAACTATTAGTACTGAAAACTCCTTGGAGTACAAGGCCATACTAGGTCAGCTTAGCTATTCATGCTACTCCTCCACAAGGCCTTATCCAGGGAGGTTTGGGGGTTTGAACCTCCCCCCCCCCCCCTGAAATGTCTGTCCTACTCGTAAAAAACAAAAATGAACATAAAATAATTTTTGATGCGCCTTTTAATTTTTTTTTGTAATCCCCCCCCCCCGAAAAAAAATAGTTTGTAACCCCCCTACCCCTCCCCCCCGATGAAAAAGAAAATTTTGGATAAGACCCTGCTCCTCCACCCAATCCTATTCCGAATTCCACTCTTTCATCCCTTCTGTTCAGTTTCTACTTCCTTTAAATATTTTCTTATAACCATGTTAAAAAGTGTTACTATTGCTTTGCCCTTATCTGGAATGACAAAACTCACTTTTGGGACAAAAAGCACACGTTTGGCACAAAATAGACATGCCTTCATCGAACCATGCTTTTTGAGCAATCTTTTTGGGGCGTCTAAATAATAGGGATTTTAAAGGGAAAATAGAGCTTCCCCAGTTTGTTTCAAAATGAAACAATTACTATTAAAAAATAGAATGAAGAATGTATGGTAATAAAATAGTAATAATAATGCGTCCTAGGCTTATAGAAGTTCTTCTGGGGGGACTTGATGTTTTAACACTTCCCTTAAAGTATCTTGATTTGGATCTTGTGATGGGCAATTCTAATCTTTGTATACATCTTTGTATCAACGAAAAAAGAAACAAGCGTTCCAAAACTCGGGGAAAAAAAATCATAGGCAGCGCAATCGCGCTGCATAAGTAAAGTACGATTTTGGCACAATATTTTGTTTATTTAGACCAGGACACTTCGTATTAAAAGAGTTGTCGTAGAAACTTGGAAAAGGGCTCATTAGTAGTAAGGCAATGCACAGTCCTGAACGTGATTGCGTAATATGCCTTGCAACGGGTCAGTAACCTATTACAATGAACGACACTTACCTTACCAGACGGGTTTTCTGAGGTAACACCCATTTTTTGGAGGTCAAACAGAGAGTGGTGGTCACACTAACTTGATTAGTAGTTGGATTCGGATATAAGGAGTAATTTTCATACTGTATAATACACAAGTGATGATTTGCACAGTGTTGTCAATTTTAAATAGTTTAGAAATAAAAAAATTAACAAGAAATGGCTGAAAAGTGTTTTGAGGGAGTTGAGTTGCACGAGGGATGACTTGCACGAGGGTTCAGGTACATGCGGATTCAGTTACACGGGGATTAGTTAAATGGGATCGAGTTGCACGAGGGTTCAGTAGCACGGAGGTTCAGTTGTACGGGGTTTCGGTTATACAGGGGTTCAGTTACATGGGGGGTTCAGTTGCACGGGGGGGGGGGGGTATCTGCTATAAAAAACACTTCATTCTAAACAAATACGAACATTTTGAAAAGCAGACAAAAAATTGGACACTATAATTAGAATTATTTGATTAACATTTAAAAAGGGGTAATGAGATATGTGATCTGTATAATACACAAGTGATGTCTGATAAGTATTGTTAATTTAAAATAGGATCTAACGTTCCCTTCGTTCCCCCATTTCTGAGGGCAGGGATTATTGCCTAGCTGTGACAATGGATATTACCTCTAAATACAGAGAATTAAGGTGATAGTATTCCGATACAATAAGTCAAGTATACTAGAATTTATGCTCCTAGTGGAAGCTCGTAAAACCCTTACCCCTCCCCGCGCTAGGATTATTGCCTAGCTATGACAATGGATATTACCTCTAAATACAGAGAATTAAGGTGATAGTATTCCGATACAATAAGTCAACTATACTAGAATTGATGTTCCTAGTGTAAACTCGTAAAACCCTTCCCCCTCCCCGCGCTAGGATTATTGCCTGGCTGTGTCAATGGATATTACCTCTAAATACAGAGAATTAAGGTGATAGTATTCCGATACAATAAGTCAAGTATACTAGAATTTATGCTCCTAGTGGAACCTCGTAAAACCCTTCCCCCTCCCCGTGCTAGGATTACTGCCTGGCTCTGACAATGGATATTATCTCTAAATACAGAGAATTAAGGTGACAGTATTCCGATACACTAAGTCAAGTATAATAGAATTTATTCTCCTAGTGGAACCTCGTAAAACCCTTCCCCCTCTCCCGCACTATGATTATTGCCTATCTGTGACAATGGATATTACCTCTAAATACAGAGAATTAAGGTGATAGTATTCCGATACAATAAGTCAAGTATAATAAAATTTATGCTCCTAGTGGAAACTCGTAAAACCCTTCCCCCTCCCCGCGCTAGGATTATTGCCTCGCTGTGACAATGGATATTACCTCTAAATACAAATAATTAAGGTGATAGTATTCCGATACAATAAGTCAAGTATACTAGAATTGATGCTCCTAATGGAAGCTCGTAAAACCCTTCCCCCTCCCCCCGCGAGGATTATTGCCTAGCTGTGACAATGGATATTACCTCTAAATACAGAGAATTAAGGTGATAGTATTCCGATACAATAAGTCAAGTATAATAGAATTTATGCTCCTAGTGGAAGCTCGTAAAACCCTTCCCCCTCTCCCCCAATAGGATTATTGCCTAGCTGTGACAATGGATATTACATCTAAATACAGAGAATTAAGGTGTTAGTATTCCGATACAATAAGTCAAGTATACTAGAATTTATGCTCCTAGTGGAAGCTCGTAAACCCCTTCCCCCACCCCCCGCGAGGATTATTGCCTAGCTATGACAATGGATATTACCTCTAAATACAGAGAATTAAGGTGTTAGTATTCCGATAAAATAAGTCAAGTATAATAGAATTTATTCTCCTCGTGGAAGCTCGTAAAACCCGTCCCACTCCCCCCACTAGGATTATTGCCTAGCTGTGACAATGGATATTACCTCTAAATACAGAGAATTAAGGTGATAGTATTCCGATACAATAAGTCAAGTATACTAGAATTTATGCTCCTAGTGGAAGCTCTTAAAACCCTTCCCCCTCCCCGCGCTAGGATTATTGCCTAGCTGTGACAATGGATATTACCTGTAAAACAGAGAATTAAGGTGATAGTATTCCGATACAATAAGTCAAGTATAATAGAATATATGCTCCTAGTGGAACCTCGTAAAACCCTTTCCACTCCCCGCGCTAGGATTATTGCCTAGCTGTGACAATGGATATTACCTCTAAATACATAGAATTAAGGTGATAGTATTCCGATACAATAAGTCAAGTATGCTAGAATTTATGCTCCGAGTGGAAGCTCGTAAGCCCCTTCCCCCTCCCCGCGCGAGGATTATTGCCTAGCTATGACAATGGATATTACCTCTAAATACAGAGAATTAAGGTGGTAGTATTCCGATACAATAAGTCAAGTATAATAGAATTGATGCTCCTACTGGAAGCTCGTAAAACCCTTCCCACCCCCCGCGCTAGGATTATTGCCTAACTGTGACAATGGATATTACCTCTAAATACATAGAATTAAGGTGATAGTATTCCGATACAATAAGTCAAGTATACTAGAATTTATGCTCCTAGTGGAAGCTCGTAAAACCCTTCCCTCTGTAAAATCTGAGCTAATAAGGGTTTTTGACTGTAAACTCTACATTTTTGAAAGAAAATTATTGAAAATACACATATAATGTTCAACTGTTAAAATTAATTCCATTTTTGGATTGAAAAATGAAAATATATCAGTAAAATAATTAATAATAAGTAAGTATTTTTTTCATAAGATATAACTATTTTTTTTTTTTTAAACTTCAAAATTTTTAAACTTTGTTTATGTTTTTATTTTTGTATATATCTTAAAATGTCAAAGTATGATTACGGTTCTATCAATTGCGCTCTATGATTGGTCAGAGGCACGATGTGGCTTTCCCACTGGTATTCTATGACCGCTTATCGTCACTACCTAATCTACTGCATGTATTAAATCAGTATTTTTTACATAGTGGAACGATAAACACATAAGTCATATCTTTTAAAAAAGAAAGTGAAGATGGAACATTTTAATAGAGTGTGTTCTCATAACAAGGTTATTGTAGCATTTAATGCCGACAAGGAGAAGTATTTAAACTATGAAACAAGTACAAGTGGTAGCACTATTGGAAATGTATGCATGCATTGTCATGACAGTAAGGAATTAAATTTCTTTGGGATACCGAAAAAATTTAACTCTTATGATGGTGGTTATGCGAGACTGAGATCTCCAGAGATGATTGCACTCAAAGAGAATGCTAACATAAAAATCATTGTCGATGATAGAGGAAAACTCCTTGCTACTGCTGCAGGTAACACATTACCTACGGATACATCCAATCATCAGCTTTCGGGTATTAGCATTCAACGGAAGGCTAATAAAAGAAAGTCCTAATCTGCTACTAATATCGTAACCCATATCTTGTTTACGTGCCGAAACTGCTACATGTGTAAAAATAATGTGTTAATAGACAGTGAAATTGCAAGAAAAATAAAAATGGCATTGTCAAAAAATATCACTACGGAATATAAAGATGAAACGATGAAGAACAAAGCACCAGCAAACATTACTGGCATTGATCAAACAGTCAATGAAACAAATAATAGCAAAGAAGAAAAGCATATTGAGCCTGTTCATGAGACACCAGTAAAAATTGTGTATGATTCAAAATGGAATAATGATTATTCTACTGATTACGAACTAAAAGACGACAATAACTACAATATCAAGAGAGAACATGGTGAACTATTTTATGGAACAGATTCAAAATGTCCAAAGTTAATCATTGATATTAATAATTTATCATAATATATTTTTGTATTAATATTCAACATAGCATTATTTCATTTAAAATATTACATTGTTACGTGTTCATTATTTTTTAGAGTAAGCTAGCTTATCAAGCGTTTAGAATGTATATTAAAACATTGGAGATGTAGGAAAAGGAATTTGCGTACATCTATTGTCAGACACCCTATATCCGTAAAATCTGAGCTATTAAGGGTTTTTGACCGTAAACTCTAGTTTTTTTTTGTAAGAAAATTATGGAAATACAATTCTCTGGTTCAAATGCGGAACTTAAGTCTATTTTTGAATCGAAAAATAAAACTATTTCCGTAAAATCTGCGCTAATAAGGCTTTTTCGACCGTAAACGCTAGTTTCTTGTGAGAAAATTATGTAAAATAAATTTTTGTACGTATCGTAAAATGACAAAATATCATTCTTGAATTCACCTCTTGGATACGCATTACAAAAATTATAAAAAAAATTGTAATACTTCCCCCCAAACTCAAATTTTCTAAAATTGTTCTTTAGAAGCTTTTAAAATAATTCTAAAGCACCACTAGATAGAGTGATAAAACATCAGAATCAACTTCAGAGGACACGTTATATCACGGGGAGAGGTTTTGAAAATCCCCCTTCCCCCAAACTCAAAATTTTCCAAAATTCTACTTTAGAAGCTTTTAAAATATTTCTAAAGCACTAGTAGATAGAGTGCTAAAAACATCAGAATCGACTTCAGAGGACATGCTATATCACGGAAAGAGGTTTTGAAAATCCCCCTTCCCCCCAAACTCAAAATTTTCCAAAATTCTACTTTAGAAGCTTTTAAAATATTTCTAAAGCACTAATAGATACAGTGCTAAAAACATCAGAATCGACTTCAGAGGACACGTTATATCACGGGAAGAGGTTTTGAAAATCCCCCTCCCCCCCCCCCCCAAACTCAAAATTTTCCAAAATTTTACGTTAGAAGCTTGTGTGTGTCTCTTTGGGCTTTTTGTGTCTCTTCGGACTGTGTGTATGTCTCTACAAATGTAGAAAAACCCGTGTGGGTGAGTTGAAATAAAAAAAAATTTAACAAGAAATAACTGAAAAGTGTTATTCTTTGGTTCAAATGTAGAAAAAAACCCGTGTGAGTGAGTTGAAATAAAAAAATTTTTAACAAGAAATTATTGGCAAGGGTTTCGGGGGACATGGTTTGATTAACAGAAGTAATTGCTGGCGAAGCAGCAGTGCAGCGCGATAATGTCTTGAAAGTCAAGTTTATAAGAAACAAATGTTCGGAATATTGTATTCGGATTGTAGTTTACACACTAATATCAATATTAGTAATGATTCTATTTGAATTTTCTCCAAGTTGATCAAATTGGTCTCTAAACGGTTCATGATAAAAAAATAGTTTGGGACAAGAAAAAAAACTAAAATAATGTCATGAAATCATTTTCAACACTCAGAGAAGTTTTTTTTTTTTTTGGTTTTAGTTTTTTTTTTTTTTTTTGTTAGTTGGGTGTTTGTGGGTTTAAGTTTTTTCTTTTGTGGGTTAGTTTTTTTTTGTGTGTGTGTGTAAATTTTTTTTGTGTGTGTGTGTGTGTGTGTGATTTTTTATGTGTGTGTATTTTTGTTTTTTTTTGTGTGTATCTGTAAGTTTTTTTTTGTGTGTGTGTGTAAGTTTTTGTGTGTGTGTGTGTGTAAGTTTTTGCGTGCATGTAAATTTTTGTGTGTGTGTGTAAGTTTTTGTGGGTGTGTAAGTTTTTGTGTTTGTGTAAGTTTTTGTGTGTGTGTGTGTGTGTAAGTTTGTGGGGGGACAAGAAAAAAAAAACTAAAATAATGTCATGAAATCATTTTCAAAAAACAGAGAATTTTTTTTTTGTGTGTGTTATTTTTTTTTTTTTTTTTTTTTTTTTGTGTGTGTGTGTGTGTGTGTGTGTAATTTTTTTTTGTGTGTTTATGTTTTTTTTTTTTTTTTGTGTAAATTTTTTTTTTGTGTGTGTGTGTGTGTGAGTTTTTATGTGTGTGTAAGTTGTTTTTTTTTGTGTGTGTTTGTGTAAGTTTTTTTTTGTGTGTGTGTTTAAGTTTGTGTGTGTGTGTATAAGTTTTTATGTGTGTGTAATTTTTTGCTTGCGTGTAAATTTTTTTGTGTTTGTGTAAGTTTTTTTGTGTGTGTACGTTTTTGTGTTTGTGTAAGTTTTTGCGTGTGTGTGTGTGTGTAAGTTTGTGTGTGTGTGTGTGTGTGTGTGTAAGTTTTATGTGTGTGTGTAAGTTTCGTGTGTGTGTGTGTGTGTGTGTGTGATTTTTGACCATAAACTCTAGTTTCCTATAATAAAATTATGGAAAATACAGTTCTATCGTTCAAATATGAAACTTAATTCCGTTCTTTGGTTCAAATGCTGAAAAACCCGTGTGGGTGAGTTGAAATAAAAATTTTTTGACAACAAATGACTGAAAAGTATCTTTGGGGAGATGGTTTGATTGGCAGAAGGATGTATTGGTGAAGTTATAGTGGAGGGCGACAAAGTCTTCAAAGTCAAGGATATAAGAAAAAAAAGTTCTGGGTATTTTTGTAAGTTTGTAGTTTACGCACTAATATCATATCAGTAACGATTCGAGGATGTTTCCCCATTTATCGATAATCAGGGAATTTTCTCAAGCTCTTGGTCACAAATAGAGGCTGTTTCCAAAGATTTAGAATAAGAAAAAAATTGTCAGGTGTGGGACTCGAACCCACGACCCCATATAGGGTTGATGTTAGTGTTGTCAGTCAAAAGCTATGTCCTTGAGAAAAGAGCTTGAGAAAATTGCCTGATTATCGAAAAATGGGGAAACATCCCCAAAAGTCGACAGGAATGCTCCCCTACAGCGCTTTTTCGGATATGTTGAATAAAATATGCAAAGTCGACATAGCTTTATTTCATTTTTAAGGTTAATTTAGACGAGGTTACGTGCGCGCCCGTACCCTCGTGTAAATTAAACTTAAAAAATGAAATAAAGCTATGTCGACTTTGCATATTTTATTCAACATATCCGAAACAGCGCTGGAGGTGAGCATTCCTGTCGACTTTTGGGGGATGTTTCTCCCATTTTTCGATAATCAGGCAATTTTCTCAAGCTCTTGTCTCAAGGTCATAGCTTTTGACTGACAATACTAACAACAACCCTATAAGGGGTCGTGGGTTCGAGTCCCACACCTGACAATTTTTTTCTTATTCTAAAGCTTTGGAAACAGCCTCTATTTCTGACCAAAAGCTTGAAAAAATTGCCTGATTATCGATAAATGGGGAAACATCTTCGAATTGTTACTGATATGATATTAGTGCGTAAACTACAAACTTACAAAATACCCAGAACTTTTTTTCTTATATCCTTGACTTTGAAGACTTTGTCGCCCTCCACTATAACTTCACCAATACATCCTTCTGCCAATCAAACCATCTCCCCCAAAACACTTTTCAGTCATTTCTTGTCAAATTTTTTTATTTCAACTCACCCACACGGGTTTTCCTTAATTTGAACCAGATAATGGAAATAAGTTTCACATTTGATCGATAGATTTGTATTTTCAATAGTTTTATTACATGAAACTAGAGTTTATTGTCAAAAATCACACACACACACACAAACACACACACACAGAAACTTACACACACATACATAAAAACTTACAAACACACACACACACACACACACAAACTAACACACACACACACACAAAAACTTACACACACACAAAAACTTACACACCCACAAAAACTAACACTCACAAACAAAAATTTACATGAACCCAAAAAATTACAAACACATAAAAACTTACACACAAACACAAAAACTTACACACACACAAACAAAAAAAACTAACAGACACACACAAAAAAAAAAAAACTTACACACACATAAAAACTCACACACACACACACACACACAAACAAAAAAAAAATTTACACACAAACAAAAAAAAAAACTTAAACACAAAAAAAACTTCTCTGAGTGTTGAAAATGATTTCATGACATTATTTTAGTTTTTTTCTTGTCCCCACACCAACTTACACACACACACACACAAAAACTTACACAAACACAAAATCTTACAAACCCAAAAAAACTTACACACACACACAAAAAAATTTACATGCACGCAAAAACTTAAACACACACACAAAAACTTACACACACACACACAAAAAAAAACTTACACAAACACAAAAAAAAACAACTTACACACATAAAAACTCAAATACACACACACACACAAAAAAAATTTACACACACACAAAAAAAAACTACAACACACAAAAAAAAACTTACCTCCCCACCCCCACAACAAATACATAAAACAACAAAACCTTAAACCAAAAAAGACACTTATCTGTGTGTTGAAAGTGATTTAACGACAGTATTTTAGTTTTTTTTTTCTTGTCCCAAACTATTTTTTTTATCATGAACCGTTTAGAGACCAATTTGATCAACTTGGAGAAAGTTCAAATAGAATCATTATTGATATTGATATTAGTGGGTAAACTACAAACCGACAAAAATATTCGGAACTTTTTTTTCTTATAGCCTTGACTTTGAAGACATTGTCGCCCTCCACTATAACTTCGCTAATACATCCTTCTGTCAATCAAGCCATCTCCTCCAAAACACTTTTCAGTCATTTCTTGTTAAATTTTTTTTTATTTCAACTCACTCACACGGGTTTTTTTTACATTTGAACCAAGGAATAACACTTTTCAATTATTTCTTGTTAAATTTTTTTTTATTTCAACTCATCCACACGGGTTTTTCTACATTTGTAGAGACATACACACAGTCCGAAGAGACACAAAAAGCCCAAAGAGACACACACAAGCTTCTAACGTAAAATTTTGGAAAATTTTGAGTTTGGGGGGGGGAGGGGGATTTTCAAAACCTCTTCCCGTGATATAACGTGTCCTCTGAAGTCGATTCTGACGTTTTTAGCACTGTATCTATTAGTGCTTTAGAAATATCTTAAAAGCTTCTAAAGTAGAATTTTGGAAAATTTTGAGTTTGGGGGGAAGGGGGATTTTCAAAACCTCTTCCCGTGATATAACATGTCATCTGAAGTCGATTCTGATGTTTTTAGCACTCTATCTACTAGTGCTTTAGAAATATTTTAAAAACTTCTAAATTAGAATTTTGTAAAATTTTGAGTTTGGGGGGGAGGGGGATTTTCAAAACCTCTTCCCGTAATATAACGTGTCCTCTGAAGTCGATTCTGATGTTTTAGCACTCTATCTATTAGTGCTTTATAAATATTTTAAAAGCTTCTATAGTAGAATTTCGGAAAATTTGAGTTTGGGGGGAAGTATTACATTTTTTTTTATAATATATGTATTGTGTATCCAAGAGGTGAATTCAAGAATGATATTTTGTCATTTTAAGATACGTACAAAAATGTATTTTACATAATTTTCTTACAAGAAACTAGCGTTTACGTGTCGAAAAAGCCTTATTAGCTCAGATTTTACGGAAATAGTTTTATTTTTCGATCCAAAAATAGACTTAAGTTCCGCATTTGAACCAGAGAATTGTATTTCCATAATTTTCTTACAAAAAAAAAACTAGAGTTTACGGTCAAAAATCCTTAATAGCTCAGATTTTACGGAAATAGTGTGTCTGACAAAAGATGTACGCAAATTCCTTTTCCTACATCTCTGATGTTTAATATACATTCTAAACGCTTGATACGCTAGCTTACTCTAAAAAATAATGAACACGTAACAATTTAATATTTTTAATGAAATAATGCTATGTTGAATATTAATACAAAAATATATTATGATACATTATTAATATCAATGATTAACTTTGGACATTTTGAATCTGTTCCATAAAATAGTTCACCATGTTCTCTCTTGATATTGTAGTTATTGTCGTCTCTTAGTTCGTAATCAGTAGAATAATCATTATTCAATTTTGAATCATAAACAATTTTTACTGGTGTCTCATGAACAGGCTCAATATGCTTTTCGTCTTTGCTATTATTTGATTCATTGACTGTTTGATCAATGCCAGTAATGTTTTCTGGTGCTTTGTTCTTCATCGTTTCATCTTTATATTCCGTAGTGATATTTTTTGACAATGCCATTTTTATTTGTCTTGCAATTTCACTGTCTATTAACACATTATTTTTACACAGGTAGCAGTTTCGGCACATAAACAAGATATGGTTTACGATATTAGTAGCAGAGTAGGCCTTTCTTTTATTAGCCTTCCGTTGAATGCTAATACCCAAAAGCTGATTATTGGATGTATCCGTAGGTAATGTGTTACCTGCAGCAGTAGCAAGGAGTTGTCCTCTATCATCAACAATTATTTTTATGTTAGCATTCTCTTTGAGTGCAATCATCTCTGGAGATCTCAATCTCGCATAACCACCATCATAAGAGTTGAATTTTTTCGGTATCCCAAAGAAATTTAATTCCTTACTGTCATGACAATGCATGCATACATTTCCAATAGTGCTACCACTTGTACTTGTTTCATAGTTTAAATACTTCTCCTTGTCGGCATTCAATGCTACAATAACCTTGTTATGAGAACATACTCTATTAAAATGTTCCATCTTCACTTTCTTTTTTAAAAGATATGACTTATGTGTTTATCGTTCCACTGTGTAAAAAATACTGATTTAATACATGCAGTAGACTAGGTAGTGACGATAAGCGGTCATAGAATACCAGTGGGAAAGCCACATCGTGTCTCTGACAAATCATAGAGCGCAATTTTTAGAACCGTCAGCATAATTTTACATTTTAATATATATAAAAAAATAAAAAAATTAACAAATTGTAAAAATTTATAAGTTAAAAAAAAAAAAATATTTTGATCTTATGAAAAAAATATTGAATTATTAGTTAAGATTTTGAAGATATAGTTTTATTTTTTAATCCAAAAAGGACTTAAGTTTAACATTTGAACAATAGATTTGTATTTTTCATAATTTTATTTCAATAAAATAGAGTTTACAGTCAAAAACCCTTACTAGCTCAGATTTTACAGGGGGAAGGGTTTTACGAGCTTCCACTAGGAGCATAAATTCTAGTTTACTTGACTTATCGTATCGGAATACTATCACCTTAATTCTATGTATTTAGAGGTAATATCCATTGTCACAGCTAGGCAATAATCCTAGCGCGGGGAGTGGGACGGGTTTTACGAGCTCCAGTAGGAGCATCAATTCTATTATACTTGACTTATTGTATCGGAATACTATCACCTTAATTATCTGTATTTAGAGGTAATATCCATTGTCAAAGCTAGCCAAGAAGCCTAGCGCGGGGAGGGGGAAGGGTTTTACGAGCTTCCACTAGGATCATAAATTCTAGTATAGTTGAAATATTGTATCGGAATACTACCACCTTAATTCTATGTATTTAGACGTAATATCCATTGTTATAGCTAGGCAATAATCCTAGCGCGGGGAGGCGGAAGGGTGTTACGAGGTTCCACTAGGATCATAAATTCTATTATACTTGACTTATTGTATCGTAATACTATCACATTAATTCTATGTATTTAGAGGTAATATACATTGTCACAGCTAGGCAATAATCCTAGCGCGGGGAGGGGGAAGGATTTTATGAGCTTCCACTAGGAGCATAAATTCTAGTATACTTGACTTATTGTATCGGAATACTATCACCTTAATTCTCTGTATTTAGAGGTAATATCCATTGTCACAGCTAGGCAATAATCCTAGTAGGGGGAGTGGGAAGGGTTTTACGAGCTTCCACTAGGAGCATTAATTCTATTATACTTGACTTATTGTATCGGAATACTAACACCTTAATTCTCTGTATTTAGAGGTAATATCCATTGTCATAGCTAGGCAATAATCCTAGCGCGGGGAGGGGGAAGGGTTTTACGAGCTTCCACTAGGAGCATAAATTCTAGTATACTTGATTTATTGTATCGGAATACTATCACCTTAATTCTCTGTATTTAGAGGTAACAACCATTGTCACAGCTAGGCAATAACCCTAGTGCGGGAGAGGGGAAAGGGTTTTACGAGGTTCCACTAGGAGCATCAATTCTATTATACTTGACTTATTGTATCTGAATGCTATCACCTTAATTCTCTGTATTTCGAGGTAATATCCATTGTCACAGCTATGCAATAATCCTAGAAGGGGGAGGGGGACGGGTTTCAAGATGGTACTCTATGATTATAATTTATATTCTAATAGACTAAGTGTAATTGAATACTATCACCTTTATTCTCTGGATTTAGAGGTAATTTCCAGTGTCACCGCTAGGCAATAATCCTAGTGGGGGGGAGGGGGAAGGATTTTACGAGGTTCCACAAGGAGCATAAATTCTATTATACTTGACTTATTTTATCGGAATACTATCACCTTAATTCTCTGTATTTAGAGGTAATATACATTGTCATAGCTAGGCAATAATCCTAGCGCGGGAGAGAGGGAAGGGTTTTACGAGGTTCCAGTAGGAGTATCAATTCTAGTATACTTGACTTATTGCATCGGGATACTATCACCTTAATTCTCTGTATTTAGAGGTAATATCCATTGTCACAGCCAGGCAATAATCCTAGCACGGGGAGGGGGAAGGGTTTTACGAGTTTCCACTAGGAGAATAAATTCTATTATACTTGACTTATTGTATCGGAATACTATCACCTTAATTCTCTGTATTTAGAGGTAATATCCATTGTCACAGCTAGGCAATAATCCTAGTGCGGGAGAGAGGGAAGGGTTTTACGAGGTTCCACTAGGAGCATAATTTCTATTATACTTGACTTATTGTATCGGAATACTATCACCTTAATTCTCTGTATTTAGAGGTAATATCCATTGTCACAGCTAGGAAATAATCCTAGCGCGGTGAGGGGGACGGGTTTTACGAGCTTCCAGTAGGAGCATCAATTCTAGTATAGTTGACTTATTGTATCGGAATACTATCACCTTAATTCTCTGTATTTAGAGGTAATATCCATTGTCATAGCTAGGCAATAATCATAGCGTGGGGAGGGGGAAGGGTTTTAAGAGATTCCACTAGGAGCATAAATTCTAGTATACTTGACTTATTGTATCGGAATACTATCACCTTAATTCTCTGTATTTAGAGGTAATATCCATTGTCACAGCTAGGCAATAATCCCCCTCCCCTGCCCTCAGAAATGGGGGAACGAAGGGAACGTTAGATCCTATTTTAAATTAACAATACTTATCAGACATCACTTGTGTATTATACAGATCACATATCTCATTACCCCTTTTTAAATGTTAATCAAATAATTCTAATTATAGTGTCCAATTTTTGTCTGCTTTTCAAAATGTTCGTATTTGTTTAGAATGAAGTTTTTTTTATAGCAGATACCCCCCCCCCCCCCCCGTGCAACTGAACCCCCCATGTAACTGAACCCCTGTATAACCGAAACCCCGTACAACTGAACCTCCTTGCTACTGAATCCTCGTGCAACTCGACCCAATTTAACTAATCCCCGTGTAACTGAATCCGCATGTAACTGAACCCTCGTGCAAGTCATCCCTCGTGCAACTCAACTCCCTCAAAACACTTTTCAGCCATTTCTTGTTAATTTTTTTTTCTAAACTATTTAAAATTGACAACACTGTGAAAATCATCACTTGTGTATTATACAGAATGAAAATTACTTCTTATATACAAATCCAACAACTAATCAAGTTAGTGTGACCACCACTCTCTCTCTGTTTGACGTCCAAAAAATGGGTTTTACCTCAGAAAACATGTCTGGTAAAGGTAAGTATCGTTTGTAGTAATAGATTACCGGCCCTGGTAAGTCTTATTACGCAATCACGTTCTGGACTGTGCATTGCCTTACTACTCTCATTTGATTAGAAATTGGAACGGCTAGTGCCCTTTTTAATAGTCGAAAGTGATTGGAAGGCAACTAACACCCCTTCCACGTCCACCATTTTCCCAAACACATCCAATCCAAGTTTTGAGATAGCCATTTTGTTCAGCGTAGTTGATTTCCAGATAGAAATTATGTTTTTGAGGAGGCAACTCCCCCACAGCCTCAGCGCAAGGGTTGTAAGTTATGCCCTGGGGTGTATAAGGTTTTTTATAGAAAGCGTTGTCGTAGAAACTTCAAAAAGGCTCATTCAGTTGAAAATTCAAAGGGCTAGTGCCCTTTTTAACAGTCAAAAGTAATTGGAGGGCAACTGATCCCCCTCTCACGCACACCTTTCCCCAAACACATCCAATCAAAATTTTGAGATAGCCATTTTGTTCAACGTTGTTGAAAGTTCTCGAAATTAGGTCTTTGAGGATGAGCCCCCTCCCCCACAGCCCTAAAGGCAAAGGTTGTAAATTATGCCCTGTGTGCATATAAGATTTTTATAGAAAGTGTTTTCGTAGAAACTTCGAAAAGGGGTCATTTGATTGGAAATTGAAATAGCTAGTGCCCTTTTTAATAGTCGAAAGTGATTGGAAGGCAACTAACACCCCTTCCACGACCACCATTTCCCCAAACACATCCAATCCAAATTATGAGATAGGCATTTTGTTCAGTGTAGTTGATTTGCAGATAGAAATTATGTTTTGAGGAGGAAACTCCCCCACAGCCCTCAGGATAAGGGCTGTAAGTTATGCCCTGGGGATATATAAGGTTCTTATAGAAAGCGTTGTCGTAGAAACTTCAAAAAGGGCTCATTCGATTGGAAATTCAAAGGGCTAGTGCCCTTTTTAATAGTCGAAAGTGATTGGAGGGCAACTAACCCCCCTCTCACGCCAACCTTTTCCCCAAACAGATCCCATCAAAATTTTGAGATAGCCATTTTGTTCAACGTAGTTGAAAGTTCTGGAAATTAGGTCTTTGAGGATGACCCCCCCCCCTCGCCCCACAGCCCTAAGGGCAAAGGTTGTAAGTTATGCCCTGTGGACATATAAGATTTTTATAGAAATCGTTGTCGTAGAAACTTCAAAAAGGGCTCATTTGATTGGAAATTGAAATAGCTAGTTCCCTTTTTAATAGTCTAAATTGAATGGAAGGCAACTAACACCCCTTCCACGCCCACCATTTATCAAAACACATCCAATCAAAATTTTGAGATAGTCATTTTGTTCAAAGTAGTTGAAATGTCCGGAAATTATATCTTTGAAGATGACACTCCCCCCACAGCCCTCAGGGTAAAGGTTGTAAGTTATGTCCTGGGGGCATGTAAGGTTTTTATTGAAAGCTTTGTCATAAACACTTGTAAAGGAGTTCATTTGATTGGAAATTCAAAGGGCTAGTGCCCTTTTTGATAGTCGAAAGTGATTTGGGGGCATCTAACCCCCCTCTCACGCCCACCTTTTTCCCAAAAACATCCAATCAAAATTTTGAAAGCTTTGTCGTAGAAACTTGAAAAAGGTTTCATTCGATTGGAAATTCAAAGGGCTAGTGCCCTTTTTAATAGTCGAAAGTGATTTGGGGGCATCTAACCCCCCTCTCACGCCCACTTTTTCCCCAAACACATCCGATCAAAACTTTTAGGTAGCCATTTTGTTCAACGTAGTTAAAAGTTCTAGAAATAAGGTCTTTGAGGATGATAACCCCCTCAGAGCCCTCGGGGCAAGGGTTGTAAGATATGCCCTGGGGGCATCTAAGGTTTTTATAGATAGCAATGTTGTGGAAACTTTAAAAAGGGCTCATTCGATTGGAAATAAGAAGGACTTTTGCACTTTTAATAGTCAAAAGTTATTGGAGGGTAAGTAACACCCCTCTCACATCCACCATTTCCCCAAACACTTCCAATCAAAATTTTAAGATAGCCATTTTGTTCAACGCAGTTTCAAATTCCGGAAATTATGTTTTTGAGGATGACACTCCCCCCACAGCCCTCAGGGCAAGGGTTGTAAGTTATGCCCTGGGGGCATATAAGTTTTATTTTTATAGAAAGCGTTGTCGTAGAAACTTTAAAAAAGGCTCATTCGATTGGAAATTGAAAGGGCTAGGGCCCTTTTTAATAGTCGGAATTGATTGGAGGGCAACAAATGCCCCTCTCATGCGCACCATTTCCCCAAACACATCCAATAAAAATTTTAAGATTGTCATTTTCTTCAATTGAGTTGAAAGTTCTGGAAATTAAGTTTTTGAGGATGACACCCCAGACCTCCGGGCAAGGGTTTAAGCTATACCCTGTGGGCAAATCAGGTTTTTATTGAAAACGTTGTCATAGAAACTTCAAAAGGGTTCATTCGATTGGAAATTGAAAGGGCTAGGGCCCTTTTTAATAGTCGGAATTGATTGGAGGGCAACAAATGCCCCTCTCATGCGCACCATTTCCCCAAACACATCCGATCAAAATTTGTGAGATAGCCCTTTTGTTCAAAGTAGTTGAAAGTTCTGGAAATTAGGTCTTTGAGAATGACAGCACCCCAGCACTCAGGGCAGGGGTTGTAAGTTATGCCCTGGGGGCATATAAGGTTCTTATAGAAAACGTTGTCATAGAAACTTCAAAAGGGTTCATTCGATTGGAAATTGAAAGGGCTAGGGCCCTTTTTAATATTTGAAAGTGATTGGAGAGCAACTAACGCCCCTCTCATGCCCACCTTTTCCCCAAACACATCCAATCAAAATTTTGAGATAGCCGTTTTGTTTGACGTAGTTGAAAGTTCTGGAAATTAGGTCCTTGAGAATGACAGCCCCCTCACAGTCCTCAGGACAAGGGTTGTAATCTATGCCCTGGGGGCATATAAGGTATTTACAGAAAGCGTTGTAGGTAGAAACTCAGAAAGGGCTCATTCGATTGGAAATTAAAAGGGTTAGTGCCCTTTTTAATAGTCGAAAGTGATTGGAAGGCTTGACTTTTTAATAGTAAGTATCGATGTGGGTACAATGTATTACTTTTTTATTTTTTTTTAAACCAGGGCACTTGGTATCCAAAGAGTTGTCGTAAGAACTTCGAAAAGGGCTTTTTCAATTGAAAATAGAAAGGGCTAATGCTCTTTTTAATAGTCAAAAGTGATTGGAGAGCAACTAGTCCCCCCCCCCGTCAGGCCCACCCTCCCACTTGCCCTTTATGTTTAAAAACTGAATGTTGCTTTAAGATTAAATCAAAATGCACTGCGTTAATGGTAATTCCCAATAAGGGTTCTCAGCGGTATCCCAAGACCGACTGAGGGTATTATGTTCAAACTTTCGGGGCTACCTATGCTCCTAAAATTTAACCAAATCAAAATAGCGTAAGTGTATCCAAGCAATCAAAGAAAGTAAGCAGATTTTTTTTGTGAATAATATCAAGTTTCCTATTTCAGGTCTACTAGAGGAGGTATGAAACTAAATTAAACACTTCTATTTATGTTCAGATTTTTGAAAGGGTGTATGTTGTTAAAAATTGCTGAAAATATTTCTCCATCATACAAATAGCAAGCCAAACTATAAAGTCTTAAAAAAAAGATTTAAAGTATTATTTTCTTTTTCCCTGAAAAGACTATGTCAATATAAAACGAACAGAAATTAATTAAAAAAAAAACATTTTCCACAAAATATGTTTTTCAAAGAAAAGTAAAAAACTACATTAAACCAAAAATGAGCAAAAATAAAATAAAATAATCTACCAAGCGTGAAAGTACCAGAAATCAGCATTGATATATAAATGAAACCCAAACTACTACTACTACAGCTACTACTAACAACTCACCGCAGCCCCAAGCTGCCTGAGGCCAACACTGCTACGTACGCTCCTCCTCTATCCCAATCTTTTCAAAGGCTCCCTTTTTACACCCTCCCACAAGGTTTCCGTTTCCTTTAAATCTTTCTATATGACGTCCTCCCACCATAGACGAGGACGACCTGCTTTCCGTTTAGCCCCAGACGGTTGGCCGACAAGAACAATCTTCGACAATCTGTAATCCTTCATCCGCACAACGTGCCCTAGCCATCTCAACCTTTCTTTCATTATAGTCCTAGAGAGCGGTATTGAACCACATTTTTCATAAAGCCTATTGTTTGAAATACGGTCAGTTAGTCGGGTACCCAGAACAATCCTTATTTCCCTAGAAAACATCAAGCAAATCTTCATTTGCTTTTCGAAGCGCCCATGCTTCAGAGCCATATTGGACTACTGTCATCACTGTAGCTTCTAATATTCTAATCTTGGTTTGCAGACTTATCTTCCTATTCTTCAAACTTTTTTTAATTGTGAAAAAACACCCTGAGCCTTGGCTATTCTACTTTTAACATCTCGCAAAACCTCAAAAACTCATTCATTTTGCTCGCACTTTCCTCTAGGATGCTTAAATCATCAGCGTAATCTAAGTCCAGGAGACTTTTTCCTCCCCATTTGATTCCATGTTCTCCCATTGCCTTTCCTGTGCTCCTTAATAGAAAGTCCATCAAAATAATCCATATAAGGGGGGGGGGTAGAATACAACCCCGTTTAACTCCTGATTTAATACAAAACCAGCTGATAACCTTATTTCCTACTTTAACGCAGCAGTGTTATTCTTGTACATAGCACTAATCACTTTAATGTATTTGTCTGGTATACCATACAAGGATAAGATCTTTCCTAAAGCTCTTTGCTAAAGAATTTTTATCAACAGAATCGAACACTGGCTCATAATCTATAAAACTGAGGACCAAAGGTTTTGACAACTCAGGCACTTCTCAATTATTAACCTAAGAGTGAAAATTTTTTCGACACATCCTCTACCTTTTCTAAAACCGCACTGTTCTTCTCTTAAAACTTGTCTACGGCATCTCTTTAAAGTCTAAAATTATCATATTACTAAGTAATTTGCTACCTACAGACACCAGACTAATGCTTTGATAATTACCACACTCACTTTTATCACTTTTCTTATAAAGTGGCTTAATACGAACAGAAATTACAGCAAATAACAGAATCAAACTCAAAACGCGCAGATATAAACATGAGTAGGGCTCAAAACCCCCTATACCTTCCCAAGGCCAGAACATAGTTTACACTTTACTGAAAAAATACAAATGAATGTGCATTGTCAGTTATCATATTTAGCAATCAAAATGTTAATATTATTTGATTTATTAAAGTTATAAAAGAAAAACATTTATATTTTTTCAGTAAAGTGAAAATTACGTTCTGGCCTTGGGAAGGCATAGGGGTTTTGAGCCCTACTCATGTTAATATCTACTCGTTTTGATTTTGACTCGGTTATCTATTGTAATTTCTTTTCATTTTGGGTTTCATTTATTTATCGATGCCGATTTGTGGTAGTTTCACGCTTGGTGGATTATTTGATTCTATTTTTGCTCATTTTTTGTTTAATGGACTTCTTTACTTTTTGTTGAAAAACTTATTTTGTGGAAACAATTTTTTTAATTAATCAAATAGAAAACATGATTCTTGATGAAACTTTGTTAGCCCCCACATAAAGAAAACAAAATTACAACAAAGCCGAAAAGTTTTGAAATGTCATATTATGGACCAAAAAAAGGAAAACCAGGAGTAAGCTTTGCTTTTCTTTTTTCTGTTGAATACCCAAAGCTTCCTGTTTGTTACACAACCATTCAAAGGAGTGCCTTAGCACATTATTGAACAATTCCTATAGAAAGCATCTTCACGTTCTACTCAACTTCTCGAAGTGCCCACGCATCAGAACTAGGTCTATACATAATAAGTGAGATTACTGTTACCTCTAGTATTCTAATCTTGGTTCTAAAGCTTACCTTTTTATTCTTCCTAACTTTTCTCTAATGTAAAAACACATCCCATACCTTGGGTATTTTACTTCTTATGCAGTCACTAGGCCCATTTTTCTGTTTGAAAAGTCTAGCTATGTAAATTAAGCTATCAACTCCGTTGGTTTTCTTGGTACCCATGATCATATTTTACCATACATTTCCACTTATACTCATACATTTCCATTTATTGCTAATCTTAGTAATTTAGTCTTCTGAATGTTAATTTAGAACCTATTTCTGCACCCTGGACTAGAGTTGGTTAAAAACATGAAATTAACTTTTCTTATGTATATAAACGATACTCCTAATTGTTTAGCTCATAAGAATATCCTATCAATACGTCCACAGACGATAAATTAGTATCTTCTTTGTTGACGAAGAGTTTAGTTGCTGTAATAAATTTTGTCAATCAATGGTTTTTCCGTTATTCTTTAATCCCAAACTATTCCAAGAGAGAATTTATTGTTTTTGTAGATGCAAGGATAAAGTTGATATATAACTAATCATTGAAAGACAATAGAAACAAAAATGTTAAGGAATATATAGGCATTTTCTTGCTGAGATAATGTCTTTCCGTAATCACTCCTCCATGTGGGTAAATTAGCTCAACCCCCCCCCTCCCCACCCTTACTGTCATTAGTGTTTACATAACCTTCATTCGATAAAAATCAAGTGTCAGCAAATTATATGGAGAGTACATAATCATACTAAAATCCTACAAAAATAGATTTTGGGGGAGGATTGAGAGTATAGAGCCATCTACTTGAAAAGTATTTTGCTTATGCAGTATTTTACTTCCTTTAATAGGACTTGTGGCCAAAGACAACATAAAATCTAATTAATCTTTTTTTAGTGAATTATCTCCATTGTTTAGCCATAGAGTGTGAATATCACAGTAAACATTTTGCAATTGCTGACAATCATGACAAACTGGAAAATTTATATAAAATAATCCATAAGTAGTGCTGATCTCGTCTAAGGTTAGTTTAACAAACAAATTTGGGGATTGGTTTTATTGCAACACTGTTACAATAGTGAGAACTACTGCAAAGCATTAGTGAGTTATCTTTATTTGACACATTTGAGCATCTTACTTAATTAATTTTACTCGCACTTGAGTAGAATTTCTAAGAGGGGGGGGGGCAAAAAAACAGGTGAATCGTGTAAAAATACATACAGGTTTAGTGGAGGTAATATCTATCTTTGTATTTCTGGGGTTGCCCTCCCCTACTCTGTTGTCCTTTATTACACGTTCTTGTACTATTCTATAGAATTTGCCTATAAATGTGAACCAGAGAGGTAGTCAAAACTGACAGAGATTCTGTTAATTCAACTGCTGAAGATATGAATTTCTTAGTTCCAAAAATTTATTTATTGAGAAAGAGAAATTCAACAATCAAGCCTTAAAATAATGAAAAAAATTAGTTGACATACATTAAGTTAATACCCGATATTTATTTCTGTTTACAAACGAATTTGAAACAACAAAGTAAATAAGACAAAATTTGTCGTTGCTTGAGAAAAATATATACTAAAGAATGGCAATATGAAAGAAAATATGGCAAAGAGACAAAGGGATGACAGAGAAACAGAGATAAAGTTTATATACACATATACAAAAAAAGAAGATAAATATATGCATAGAGGATAATATTTACATATACGACGTAAATTTTTTCGTTATGAATCAACATGACTTGAATTAATTTTTGCTTAGAAATCTGTTCTGTATAGTCCAAAGCATTAAATTTATAAGAAGTAAAACTATTTAAAAGCTAAAAAGCCTATCAAATCAACCAAAAGTCCTGAAAACGATTCTATTAAAAGGTTCCAAATTTAAAAATTGAAAAAATCAAGCTTCTAACAATCGGATATTAGATAAACATAAAATAGAGATGGATCTTAAAGAAAAGTTAGGACTTAGATCTTAGAATAGTATCCCCACTAGAAAAAGACTGAGGAGTGTTTAGAATCATCTCTCTCAAATTCTTTTTTTTTTAAATTCCGGTTACGAAGTTTTCACTAGTCAGGAATTTTGTTCCTTGGTAGAAATTTTGTCACATTCTTGTTTACATGTTGCTAGTAGCTAAACTAATATTTTCGGTTGTGCCATGAATGCCAAACTAAGTAAATTGAAGTTTGGGAAAACGTAAAATAATACAAAAATGCAAAGAGTAAAAGGCAAATAATTTTTGAAGGAATCAGAACTCGAAATACAACAATTAAACGTCAAACAAACAAGGAGGTCTCTATTTTCATGAAAACAACTGAAAACAATCATGAAAACAACTTCGCGTTTAACGTGACATTCCAAAATACTAAGAAAAACTCATCATTCATAAAAGGTGTCTACTTTAAAATAACACGCAAAAATGTACATACATTAATAAAAGTTTTCATCAAAATGAATAATTGATGAATATACAGAAGGAAAATATTTTTGCTCTTATATTTCATCATTTTTCAGAAGACTTTCAGCCATTATGGTTCTTTGCAAAGGAAACATTAATCGTCTCTCTTCTTAAACTAGAACTGACATTACTTGAAATGAGAAAACACTTTCTTTCAGTATAGTCCACAAAATATTCAATAAATATTATATTTGTATGATAACAAACTATTCGTTAGGTTTAAAGAAATGACGAATGATATCAATAGGTACAGGAAAAACTATAGTTGAATTCTTTTCGTCGGAGATGGCGTTGAGTGTTTGTAGGAATCTTAACTGGAAATTCAAATGAAGATAAGTTAGTTTTAAAAGACAAGTTATGTAAAATTAAGATTGTGCTCAAGAAAAAGTGCTATGTACAAGAAAAAAAGCCGGAAAAGACTTGAAAGAAAATAAATCTGAAATAAAGGAAAAATCCGTTCGTTGACAAACGAATAAAAAGGTCGTCGATGGTATATCGTTCATATGTTTAAAAAGTTATAAAGATTTGCTAGACGCTTATTTCTGATTTATAAAATAGGGAAACTGACAATTTTAAAAGCTGTTTCATAAATAGGGTATTATTCAGGCTGTCTTAAATGGCCATATTTTAATTATATTTAATTTCCAAAACAATTATTAATCTCTAATTTTTAGTTTTAGCGATGGGAATATTTTAATATTATAGAAAACAAATATAGAAAGAAGGAAAATCCAGAATAGTGAGCGGCTCCATAGAATGAAACAAAATCAAATTTTAAAGGTGACCGTTTGTTCAATGGCTATCACCAATATATGACATGGAAGAAAAAAAAAATCGACTAATGTAAGACTAACTTTAAATATAAGACATTGTCAGCATACATTATTTAATATTTTGGGTCACCAAATAATTCACCGAACTTAAATAAAATTCTTGGTCCTTAATTTTGAGCCCCTAATTTAGGTTTATTATAGATTGATAGGGCTTTAATTTAAAGCCCTAAATTTCTGCAGGTGTCTCAATTCAGGTTGTCTTACATGGCTACTCTGAAAGCTCAATCAATTGTTTATTTAGCGGATTTTTCAGGATTTATGCTTGCAAATCACAAGAAACTAAGCATGGTGTGCCTAAAGATGGATCTTCTACTTCATTACCCCATGGGCTCTATAAGGTCTCAATCCGACTCTGCTTATATTATGTAACTGTTCGGTTTTATTTCTGCAACTAAATTCTTTTTGTATTGAAGGGATTAAGGTTAAAATCAGAGTAGCCATATGGAAGGGAATTTTAGAGAAATTTTACAGTAACTTAAATTCATCGATTTCAGAGAATAGCTAAATTGAAATTAATTTTCTGACATTCAATATTCTCTGCTTGTTATCTTTGCCCTTGGACCCACCTTGAAAATTTTTACTTAAAAATTTTTCCCCTCTATATCGTGGAGAAGAAGGTTTTGTCAATATCTTTGAATATACTCAGTTTCGTCTGATGATCATAGCTACTAACTATAAATCAAGTGTGACCTTTATTTGTGACGAAATACTGTAATGTCTAAAAGATGTCTTTCATCCTCCTTCTTGAAAACACTGTCATTTTAATTTCTGTCACTTTAAAAATGTGTGCGATATGTAAACAAGCCAGCTTTGGACAAAAATTAGTATTTTTCATTAGAAGTAATAAAAGATCAGTCACCCTTAATCAAATGATTGAATATATATTGTTAAATCATATCACAATCGTCAGGGACATGTCCGATAGGTGACTTTTTGAGGGATTCAGTTAAAGGAATTTCTATAAATGCACTTTACCCAACACATCTAGTGGTGCAGTAAAAATAGAAAGAAATACCAAACAGAAACTCATGTTTCTTAGTTTTTTTTTATTGACTTCACAATTTTTCTTAATCTGATTAACACTTGCATGTGATGTGTCATTCTCACTATAAATCATCTACTATTAGGCATTTACGTTTCATTGACTGGCTTATCAAAACGAAAATAGCTACTTTATTTTTATCCAGAAAGTTACGCTGCTAAAAACAAGAATGTATTGTAGAAGCGACTTTTTAAAAGAAAACAAACATTTTCATAAGAAAAGGATGATGGATTAAATAAAGACTATAACCCCAAGATATTTTAAGCACTACAAAAACTAAGTCACTTAAACACATGATCAGTTTCTTTTCTTTCACTTTCACTTAAAGAAATGTCTTATCAAGTCAATAGGTAAAGGAAAGATAATCGTGGAGTTTTTCTCAGCTGATATTGCATTCAGCGTCTGGAGATACCTCAACTGAAATGAAAACTTAATATAAAAATATTGCCGCTGCTTTACAAAACTGTAAGTGCATTTGAATGCTGTGTGGAATTATGAAACCTTGCAAAAATCATAGTGCACTCTGGCTTTAAATTTAAATGTTCCAAGGTCAATATTGTTATATTAAAAAGAAGGAGCATTATTCTTTTTCTCGTTTTCTAGAATTTTAAAATATTACATTTTTGTTGTTAAGCAATGTAATTAATGTAAGTTTTTTTGTTTATTCTGACAATAATGTTGAAAAACAACATTTAGAGGTCAAACAATTCTTTTTTTTAGTTTGTTTGGAATAATGACATATCTAAATGGAAGACCTACCTTATTATAAAGACCTACACTAAAAGTAGACCTACATTATTTAGTAGACCTACCTTATTTACGTTTGAATTAAGTAAAAAAAAGAAAAAAAAATCAAATAAAGCTAAACAGCGGAGATAAAACTTCAAACAAACAAAGATTATCCAACATATGAGGGGTGTTTCCGCTCACCTTGTTGCACTGAAATTTAAATAATACTTTGCTGTCAGCATGATCAATATCTATAATATCTCTAAATGTTGGTGTAAAGAGTGGGGGATTAGATCATGGTAAATCCCTTATATACAGGATCATTTCTCTTCGTCTAAAGAATCAACGTCACTCTTTACTTTTAAGTGATATATTCTTTTTAAATTCAACCTTATTTTATGCCTGTCGTGGAGAGATGGGGCCTTAAATTAAAGTCCTAAATTTAGACAAAGGTTGTCAATTCAAATTGTCCTACATGTGGCTACTCTGAAATCTGAAAGCTCAATAAATATTTCAAAAGGGGATTTTTCCCCGTTAATGTTTGTAAATTACATAGTATGTAAAGCATAGTTTATGTAAACAGGCAACAAAATTTCATTAACTCGAGGGCTCTAGAAGGGTTAGTTCTTGCCCTGTTTACATTATATGATCTGTAGCTAATTTTCCTGCATTTAGCATCTTTTGTATTCGGGGAATTAAATTTAAAATCAAGGAGAGGGGATTTAGGAGGAAATAGCAGAGTTACATTTGTATACCTTTAATTCACTAGACTTGAGAGAGTGTCTAAGTTGAAGCAAATATTCTGACATTCCATGCTTTCGCCTTGAGTCCTTTGTGATCTTATTTGCCTTTGAACGTTCCCATTTAATAAATGTTTCTTTTTTCTTTGTATCGTGGAGAGGAGGTGTGGCTTTGCCAATATCTTTAATCGAGCAATCTTAGTTTCGTAGGTCAATCATGACTACTAACTATTAATAAGTGTTAACTGTATTGATAAAGATATGTTGTAATGTCTAAAAGATATCTTTTGTCCACTCGAAAACGCGCTTTTTCGAGTCTTTCATGGGTTATTTTGCAGTTTTAATATATCCAGCTTATACCTCCACATGAGGAGGTTGCCGCTCCCCCAAAGTCAAGGTTCCTCAAAATCTGCATTAAAGTGCACTTTTCCTTCGAGTCTTTTATCCACCTCTAAAATATCCATCTCCTCCTAAAAGATAGTGCGTATGTGCGTATGAATGTATAATAAAATTATACATTCTTGTACAATCGTCAGTGTTGCTTTGTAGTCTAATTAAAAAAAAAAACAAGTTTTTTTAAGTGAAAGTAAGGAGCGACATTAAAAATTAAAACTAACAGAAATTATTCCGTATATTTTCATATATAGGAGGGGACTGTCCCCCTCAACGTCTCGCTCTTTACGCTAAACTTTTTTATTGTTTTAAAAAATAAAGTTGTGTAACAGAGTCAAACTTTAGCGTAAAGAACGAGGCGTTGAGGAGGGGACCGCCCCTTTCATGGATGGATTAATTTCTGTTCGGTTTAATTTTTAATGTCGCTCTTTACTTTCACTTAAAAAAAATTGTTTGTTTATTTAATTTCTGAATGTTTTTGAATTAATGCAGCTTTGATTTCGGCTCACCGTACATGAAATATTAGAATGAAATTTACATATTAATTTTACTTGTTATGGCTAAATGGCTTTTTCAAAATTTTGTTCTGACGTACCTTACGAATTAACTTACGTAACGAACTTCTATATTTTTATGTTTTTATTACGTATGTTAGGGAGTTTACCCCTAGTCAATACCTCGCTCTTTACGCTAAAGTTCGAATTTTGTTCGAATCACAAACCCCTGAATCACAAAGGCCGGTTAATTAGAATAGAAAGCTCTTTTGAAAGTACTAAAAAAAACTTTAGCGTAAAGGGCGGCATATTAACTAAGGGGTGAACCCCCTCATATACGTAATCATTTCTGTTCGTTTTAAGTTTTAATGTTGCTCCTTACTTTCAGTTGAAAAAAACTTGTTTATTTATTTAATTTCTGATGGTTTTTTAAATAATGCTGGGAAATCCGGCGTCCCCTTTATACAAATGTCCCTGCCCTTAATGAAAGATCCTCCATGGAAAGATTATCCCCTGTAACTCCCCCCTCCGACCCTTTCCCCCACTAAAACAAAATTCTTCCTGAAATGTCTGTATACTTTCCTTTAACCGATACTATCATAGGCAGCGCAATAGCGCTGCCTAAGTAAAGAACGATGTTGGCACAATGTATTATTTTTTTTCTTCGTCTTAGACCAGGGCACTTCGTATCGAAGGAGTTGTCGTAGAAATTTCGAAAGTGGTTCATTCGATTGGAAATTGGAGTGGCCCGGGCCCTTTTTAATAGTAAAAAGTGATTGGAAGGCAACTAGTACCCCTTCCACGCCCACCATTTCCCCATAGAAAATATAGAAAATATGTTTTTGAGGAGGTCACTCCCCCACAACCCTCAGCGCAAGGGTTTTAAGTTATTCACTGGGGGTGTGTAAGAACGATGTTGGTGCAAATTGATATTTTTTTTTTTCCTTTAGAGTAGGGTACATCGTATTGAAGAAGTCGTCACAGAAACTTCAAAAAGGGCTCATTCGTTCAATAATTCAAGTTGCGTAAGCCCCTTTTAATTGTCAAAATTGATAGGAAGGCAACTAATACCCCTTCCACGCCCACCATTTTCCAAAACACATCCAATCAAAATTTTGAGATAGCCATTTTGTTCAGCGTAGTTGATTTCCAGATATAAGAATTTTTTTGAGGAGGTCACTCACCCCCTCCAACCCTCAGGGCAAGGGTTTTAAGTTATGTCCTGGGGGCATATAAGAACAATGTTGGCACAAGATATTATTTATTATTTTTTTCCTTTGGACCAGGGCACTTCGTATCGAAGAAGTTGTCGTAGAAACTTCGAAAAGGGCTCATTCAATTGGAAATTGGAGTGGCTTGTGCCCTTTTTAATAGTCGAAAGTGATTGGAAGGCAACTAACACCTCTTCCATGCCCACCATTTCCCGAAAGACATCCAATCCAAAATTTTGAGATAGCCATTTTGTTCAGCGTAGTTGATTTCCAGATAGAAATTATGTTTTTGAGGAGGACACTCCCCCAAATCCCCCAGGGCAAGGGTTATAAGTTATGCTCTTGGGGCATATAAGGTTATTATAGAAGGTGTTGTCGTAGAAACTTCAAAAAATGCTCATTCGATTGGAAATTCAAAGGGCCAGTGCCCTTTTTAATAGTCGACAGTGATTGGAGGGCAACTAACCCCCCTCTCACGCCCATTCTTTCCCAAAACACATCCAATCAAAATTTTAAGATAGCCATTGTGTTCAACGTAGTTGAAACTTCTGGAAATTAGGTCTTTGAGGATGACAACCCCACACAGCCCTCAGGGCAACGATTGTAAGTTATGCCCTGGGGGCATACAAGGTTCTTATAGAACGTGTTATCGTAGAAACTTCGAAAAGGGATCATTCGATTGGAAATTGGAAGGGCTTGTGCCATTTTTAATAGCCGAAAATGATTGGAAGGCAACTAACACCCCTTCCACGCCCACCATTTCCCCAAACTCATCTAATGAAAATATTGATTGGATGTTTCACGCAGTTTAAAGTTCAGGAAATTATACCTTTGAGCAGGACACTCCCCCCATAGCCTTCAGGGCCAGGGTTGTAAGTTATGCCCTGGGGGTACATAAGGTTTTTATAGATAGAGATGTCGTAAAAACTTCATAAGGGGCTCATTTAATTGGAAATTGAGGGGGCTAGTGCCCTTTTTAATAGTTGAATGTAATTGGAGGGTAACTAACCCCCCTCTCACGCCCGCCATTCCCCGAAACACATACAATCAAAATTTCCAGATAGCCATTTTGTTAGATGTTGCAAAAAGTTCTGGAAATTAGGTCTTTGAGGATGAGACCCCCCCCCCAGCCCTCAGGGAAAAAGGTGTAAGTTATGCCCTGGAGGCATATAAGGTTTTTATGGAAATTTTTGTCACAGAAACTTCAAAAAGGCTCATTCGATTGGAAATTGAAAGGGCTAGTGCCTTTTATAATAAATGAAAGTGATTGGAGAGCGACTAACGCCCCTCTCAAGCGCACAATTTTCCCAGACATATTCAATAAAAATTTTGAGATAGCCATTTTGTTTAACGTATTTGAAAGTTTTAGAAATTAGGTCTTAGAGGATGAAAACCACCCTCACAGCCCTTAGGGTTAGGGTTGTAATTTATGCCCTGGGGGCATGTATGGTGTTTATAGAAAGCGTTGTCGTAGAAACTCAAAAAAGACTCATTCGATTGGAAATCGAAAGGCCTTCTGCCCTTTTTAATAGTCAAAAGTGATTTGAAGGCTTGAAATTTTTTAGTAAAGATCGATGTGGGTATAATGTATTATTTTTTTGTTGTTGTTGTTGTTTAGACCCGGGCACTTCGTATCGAAGGAGTTGTCGCAAGAACTTCTAAAAGGGCTACTTCGAATGAAAATAGAATGGGCTGATGCCCTTTTTAATAGTTAAAAATGATTGGAGGGAAACTAATTCCCCTCCCACGCCCCCCTCCTATTTGTCTATTATGTTTAAAAACTAAATGTTGCCTTAAGATTAAATTAAAATGCACTGTGTTAATGCTAATTCCCAATAAGGCATCTCAGCAGTATCCCAAGAGCAACAGAGGGTATTATGTTCAAACTTTTGGGGCTACTTCTGCTCTTAAAATTTAATCAAATCAAAATAGTGCAAGTGTATCCAAGCTATCAAAGAAAGTAAACAGATTTTTTTTTTGTGAATGGTATCAAGTTTGCCATTTCAGATCAACTAGAGGAGGCATGAAACTAAATTGACAACTACTATTTGTGGTTAATTTAGGGGAGTCAACTAGAGGAGGTATGAAAATAAATTAATCACTACTATTTATGTCCAGATTTTTAAAAGGGTGTATGTTGTTAAAAATTGCTGAAAAATTTTCTCCAGCATACAAATAGCAGGCCACTCTATAAAGTCTTGAAAAAAAAGAAAAGATTTAAAGTATTATTTTCTTTTTCCCTGCAAAGACTATGTCAATATAAAACGAACAGAAATTAATTAAAAAAACTTTTTCACAAAATAAGTTTTTCAAAGAAAAGTAAAGAACTCAATTAAACAAAAAATGAGCAAAAATAAAATCAAATAATCTACCAACCATGAAACTACCACAAATCAGCATCGGTGAATAAATGAAACCTAAAACGAACAGAAATTACAGTAAATAACCGAGTCAAACTCAAAACGAGCAGAAATTAAAATAAGTTGGGCTCAAAACCCCTATGCCTTTCAAAGGCCAGAACATAATTTGCACTTTACTGAAAAAAATACAAATGAATGTGCATTGTCAGTTTAATATAGATATACTGGTATTTAGTAATCAAAATGTTAATATTACTTGATATATTAAAGTTATAAGAGTAAAAACATTTATAGGTAAGACTAAACTTAATAAAACTTATATATTTGAAATCAGCGTAAAAATCTGATTCTATTGATGTATCTATTGGCATCAAAACTCCGGTTTTTAGAGCTTTGGTTACTATTGAGCCGGGTCACTCCTTACTTACAGTTCGTTACCACGAACTGTTTGATGACTGTTTGTTTTGCATGAAATGCATACGTTTTTGGGGACAAAGGTGCCACGACGCAGGCTTACAGTCTCTGAAAATGAGGAGAATATTAAAAAAAAAATTGATGAATAAAATTATCTTGTAGTTTTCACCAATAACAATTTTTCCCAAAGGCAGGCCAAAATGGATATTATGGTGCATGATGGTGGAAATAGGCAATTTACTGTAGCGTGATTTTTTTGTTGCTTCAAAAAGGCAAGAACTTCACATTGCCGTTCTAAAGATGACTTCCACAGCCACGGATATGATGCGATCACACCTGGGGAAAAAACAGCAACAAAAGAAAAACGCATTTATAAACACCCTCGGTTACAAATTTAGTATTTTTATGAATAGATATAGGAGCTCAAAATGCCTGTTGTAGTGTTCTCCTAAATGCTGAATTTGATAGTGTATTTTCATGAAAATCACCCCCTTATGCTACAACATAAATTTCTTGTGCTTGGAATATGTTTCTTAAAACGTCGGAAAACAATATATCGTGTTTAGATTTTTATATTGATTTAATTTGGTGTATCTTTTGTTCGGTTAGATTCTTTTAATTTCTATATTATTATCGAACTTCTGTCTTCTAGAGATTCAGCTTCAATTCAAAAACATTTCTCCTTACTTAGCGTTAATTACATGAACAACTGGTAATGACTCAACATGGGAGCGGAGAATTATATTTAAATATATACTTCTCACTTATTCGAAGCCTTTACCTGAAATGGATAGGGCTCCTTCTGAATTTGCACAATGATTCTATTTTCTTCAACTTTTTTTCAATAGTGATGGCTATATCGTGATTAGTTCTCACGAATCAATTTGTAAAATAAATGTTCTTTTTTTTAAAGTCGCTGCCTACAACGTCTCTTCAAATATATTGGATTAGAACTAGAACAATAAAAAAACTAATCCTAGGCAGCACAAAGGCTCATCCTAAGTGGAGAGTGATTTCGGTACAGTCTGTTATTTATTTATTATTATTTATTCCACAAATACGTCAAATAAAAATGTTTAAATATCCACTTTGTTCAACGTAGTGGAAAGATCCAGTAACAATGTTTATGGAGATGTCAACGTCTCACAGCCTTCGGGACAAGGGCTGTAAGTTATTCAATTTGCCTATTGTTTACAAACAGTACTGGTTATTGAGAAAGAGGGTATTTTTTTACCTTTAGTGGTCAAAAAGACCAAGGGCATTCAGGTGACATTTTCAGAGAATGTTGAGGGAAGTGTTAAATTAAATCAATACATATTATGTGCATAAAGGTTTTCAAAAGGACGTAACTCAAGGATGACTGAGGGTATTAAGTTGGAACTTCCAGGGATAATAAGGGGGACTACTACTACAGCTACTGCCACTATTACTGCTACTACTACAAATGCTACTACAATTACGGCTTCTATAGTGACTACTACTAAGACTGAGGACATGGAGGTGGAAATTCGAGAAATGTTCAGGGGAAAGTTGAACTAAATCGATACATACCACGCGCATGCATATTGTCAATAGGCCGTATCAGCAATATCTTAAGAACGACTTACCGTATCAAGCTGAAATTTCTAGGGCATCGTCAGGGGGATATTCAGCTGATCAAATGGCAATATTTTCATACTACTACTGATACTACTACTGTTATATTAATGCTAAAAGTTTCATGGACTTAGATTATGCTGAAAATTTAAGCATCCTAGATGAAAGTGTGAGCAAAATAAATGAACTTTTAGAGGTTTTGCGAGTTCAGGGTGCTAGAATAGGCTTGAAAACTAATCTTAAGAAGATTAAGTAGGTAAGGCTAGGAATAAGTGAAGATGAAAAGGTGACGATAAATAAAAGTTCAAAATAGGGATAAAATCCTTTTTAGTAGACAGTGTATAGAAAATTCACAAGAAAATACCAGATATTTCGGTCACATATACAGTGACCGTCATCAGTCGTAAAACTGAAAAGGTGACATTGGGCAATGAAAACATTGATCAGGTGGGCAGTTTCACTTACCTTGGTAGAATTATTAGTAAAGATAATGGGAGCAGTGAAGATTTTAAAAGTAGAATAGCCAAGGCTTAGGGTGTTTTTTCACAGTTAAAAAAAGTTTGGAAGAATAGGAAAATAAGTCTGCAAACCAAGATTGGAGTATTAGAAGCTACAGCGATGGCATTGGTCAAATATGGCTCTGAAGCATGGACACTTCAAGAAACAGGCGAAGATTTATTAGATATTTTCCAGAAAAAGTGCACACGAACTGTTCTGAGTACACGATTGACTGACCGTATTTGAAGCAGTAGGCTATACGAAAATCGTGGTTCATTAAT
This sequence comes from Artemia sp. Qi Xiang Cuo, assembly GCF_049724085.1. NCBI lineage: Eukaryota > Metazoa > Arthropoda > Branchiopoda > Anostraca > Artemiidae > Artemia > Artemia sp. Qi Xiang Cuo. The sequence continues at coordinate 53,567,062 of NC_142795.1, forward strand.
GCTTTCTAAGGCTATAACAAAAGGAAGGTTGAGGTGGTTAGGGCACGTTGTTCGGATGAAGGATGAAATATTGCCAAAGATTGTTATTTTCGGCCAACTGTCTAGGGCTAAACAGAAAGCAGGATGTCCTCGTCTGGGATGGGAGGACGTCATAAAGAAAGAGTTAAAGGAAATGGGAACTTTGTGGGAGGGTGTAAAAAGGGAGGCTTTGAATAGATTGGGATGGACGAGGAGCATGTGTGGCTATGTTGGCCTCAGGCGGCTTGGTGCTGCGGTGGTTTGTTAGTAGTAGTAGCAGTAAGGCTAAAAGTATCAAGGTGAAATTTAAGAAAATAATGAGGCGAAAGTTGAAATAGATCAAAACACACACAAACAAACACACTATGTGCAAGCAGGTTGTCAAAGGACCTTTTTCAGAAATGGCTTAAGGTATTAAGTTAGAACGTTCAGATAATGCTTGGGGGAGGGGAAATAATTGACCAAAAGGCAATATATACACGCTACTAATAATAATACTACCATTACTACTACTACTAGTACTACTCCACTTACTACTTCTATTGCAACTGATACTAAGGCTAAGAGTCTTAAGTTGAAAATTTCAAGAAATGTTGAGGGGGAGTCGAATTAAATTACAACATACTATGGACATACTGGACATAATTATCAGAAGGATATTTCGGCAATATCAAAGCAACGGCTTATAATATTAGGTAGAAAATTCCAAACTTTGGCGAGGGGGCTGTTCAACTGGCCAAAGGGCACTGTTTACATACTACTACTGTCAGTAATGCTGCTAATCTTATTATTACTACTGCTAGTAATGCTCCTACTTCTACTACTGCGGCTATTGCTACAACTAAGGCTAAGGGTATGATGGTGAACATTTCAGGGAATTTTTGAGGGAGAAGATGAACTGAATCAAAACACACTGTTCGCATGCGGGTTGTCAAAAGGGCGTATCAGAAATATGTCAGGAACTACTTGGAGTATGAAGTTGAAACTTACACGGCCTGTTGTAGGTGACGTTAAACTAACCAAAATGTAATATTTGCATACTACTAATACTATTTCTACTACTACTGCTACTACTAATAATGCTACCAAAGCTAAGAGTATTAAGGTCAAAGTTTCAGAAAATGTTGAGACAGCGTTGAACTAAATCATAACACACTATGTGTATGATGCTCATTAAAAGATGTATGAGCAATGCCACAGGAACAGTTTATGGAAATAAGTTGAATCTCTCAGCATGTATTGAGGGGGAGGTTAAAAAAATTAAAGGTACTACATGCGTACTATTACTAATGCTACTGCTTTACTAGTACTACTACTGCAACTATTGCTGGTACTGAAGCTAAGGGTAGTATGAAGATTATCAAAAGGGTGTACCAGCAATATCTCAAGAACAGCTTTAGCACAATATATATTTTAAATGTTTTCTCTTTTTGAACAATTAGTAAATCCAAAATTATTAAGACTTTTAAGAATGACTATCAGTATATATATATATATATATATATATATATATATATATATATATATATATATATATATATATATATATATATATATATATATATATATATATATATATATATATATATATATATATATATATATATATATATATATATATATATATATATATATATATATATATATATATATATATATATATATATATATATAAGTAGAGTAAGAGGTACCATTTTGCGGCCTTTACGTTCCTTGGTAGCTTTCCAAGGCATAGTCTACAGCCAGTGGTTATTTGGCAGTGTATAATGTGGTCAAACAGGTTTTTTTTCTGTTTTTGTTGTCAATTACACAATGAATGTAGGTCATGAGTTCACATACACATTCTTAAAACTACACGTGATTAAACACGTTATAAAACTACGTGCTATTTGCTTGTGTCCTGTTGGTACCATTCCAAACGAGTGGGGATTCCCCGCCTGTTCCTAAACATTGCAAAAAAGATAACAGTATGAACGGGGGCTTCCCCGGGCAAATTTGTTTCAACTCCAAGTTTTTTTTTTCAATCAGAGTGTTTTTTTTCAATCATAGTGTGTACATGTGTGTAGGCTTTGTGATTAAAAACTTGGACACAAAAAACAGAATTTTTTGATAGACATTTAAAAAGGGGTAATGAGATTTGCGAATTGGAATAAAAATTTTTAACTAGAAATGGCTGAAAAGTGTTTTGGGGGAGATGGGGTGATTGTGTACTGCATAATACACATGTGATGTTTGGACAGTGTTGTCAGTTTAAAATAGTTTAACGTTCCCTTCGTTCCCCCATTTCTGAGGGCAGGGGAGGGGGGGGGGTCAATTTCGGAGGGAAAATAAAAAATACTCAGAATCGAAAATAAAGCGTGATCTTCCTCAAGGGGAAGGCTCAGAGGCCCTTCGTTCTCCCATTTCTGAGGGCAGGGGAGGGGGGTCAATTTTGGAGGGAAAATCAAAAATACTCAGAATCAAAAATAAACGGGATCTGCCACAAGGGCAAGGCTCGGAGTCCCTTCATTCAACCCTTTCTGAGGATAGGGGAGGGGGGGGGGGTAAATTTTTGAGTTAAACACAAAAATTCAAAGAAAAGAAAATAAATGGGATCTTCCTCAAGGGGAAGGCTCAGAGGCCCTTCGTTCCCCCATTTCTGAGGGCAGGGGGGGGAGGGTCAATTTTGGAGGGAAAACCAATAATAATCAGAGTCGAAAATAACTGGGATCTGCCTCAAGGGCACGGCTCAGAGGCCCGGAGTTACCCCATTTCTGAGGGCAGGGGTAGGCGGGGGGTCAATTTTGGAGGGAAAACCAAAAGAGACTCAGAATCGAAAATAAATGGGATCTGCCTCAAGGGCAAGGCTCAGAGGCCCCTCTTTCCTCCATTTCTGAGGGTTCGTTCCCCCATTTCTGAGGGCAGGGGCGGGGGGGTCAATTTTTGAGGGAAAACCAAAAATCCTCAGAATCGAAAATAAATGGGATCTGCCTCAAGGGGAAGGCTCAGAGGCCCATCGTTCTCCCAATTCTGAGGGCTGGGGAGGGGGAGTCAATTTTGTAGAGAAAATAAAAAATGCTCAGAATCGAAAATAAATGGGATCTGCCTCAAGGGGCAAGGCTCAGTGGCCCTTTGTTCCCCCCTTTGCGAGGGCCGGGGAGGGGGGGGTCAATTTTGGAAGGAAAACCAAAAATACTCAGAATCGAAAATAAACGGGATCTGCCTCAAGGGCAAGGCTCAGAGGCCCCTCCTTCCCCCTCAGAAAAAGTTTTAACAAGAAATGTCTGAAAAGTATTTTTTTGGGGGATGGAGCGATGACAGATTGGATGTCTCAGACTAGTGATAGTGCTGTACCGTGGTACGAATTGCTTGTGAAAAACCCTAATGAATTAGTTGAAAATAAAGTTTTAACAAGAAATGTCTGAAAAGTTTTTTTTTTTGGGGGGTGGGGCGATGACAGAGTGGATGTCTTAGACTAGTTATAGTGCTGTACTCTGGCATGAATTGCTTTCGAAAACCCGGATGAATTAGTTGAAAATAAAGTTTAAACAAGAAATGTCTGAAAAGTATTTTTTTTGGAGGGGTGAGGGCGATGACAGAGTGGATGTCTTAGACTAGTTATAGTGTTACTGTGGTACGAATTGCTTGTGAAAAACCCGGATGAATTAGTTGAAAATAAAGTTTTAACAATAAATGTCTGAAAATTATTTTTTTGGGAGATGGGACGATAACAGAATGGATGTTTTACACTGGTGATAGTGCTGTACTGTGGTAAGAATTGCTTTAGAAAACCCGGATGAATTAGTTGAAATAAAGTTTTAACAAGAAATGTCTGAGAAGTATTTTTTTGTGGGGGGTGGGGGCGATGACAGAGGGGATGTCTTAGACTAGTTATAGTGCTGTACTCTGGCATGAATTGCGTTCGAAAACCCGGAAGAATTAGTTGAAATAAAGTTCTAACTAGAAATGCTTTCGAAAACCCAGATGAATTAGTTGAAATAAAGTTTTAACAAGAAAGGTCTGAAAAGTAATTTTTTTGGGGGGTGGGGGCGATGACAGAGGGAGTGCTGTACTCTGGCATGAATTGCTTTCGAAAACTCGGATTAATTAGTTGACATAAAGTTTTAACAATAAATATTTGAAAAGTATCTTTTGTTGGGGGGTGGGGGCGATAACAGAGGGGATTTCTTAGACTAGTTAAATTGATGTACTCTGGCAGGAATTGATTTCGAAAACCATGATGAATTAGTTGAAAATAAAGTTTTAACAAGAAATGTCTGAAAATTATTTTTTTGGGGGGATGAGGGCGATGACAGAGTGGATGTCTTAGACTAGTTATAGTGCTGTACTGTGGTACGAATTGCTTGTGAAAAACCCGGATGAATTAGTTGAAAATAAAGTTTTAACAAGAAATTTCTGAAAAGTTTTTTGTTTTTTTCTTTGTTAAACACAATTTGCTGAAATAAAAGCGGAACTCTTAAAATCACAACTCAAGGTCATTAAATAATTCCTTTTTTTTTGTTATTTTTTCTTTTTTGTTAAAAACGATTGGCTTGAATAAAAGCGGAAATTTTAAAATCACAACAATTAAATGTCAGTAAATAATTCCTTTTTTTTTTGTTAAAAACGAGCTATTTTAGAAAATAATTTCAAAGTACCAAGTCACTTGATAGTTACGCTTTTGTTGAAAATAGTTTCAAAGTACCGATTCATATTATAGTTACGCTATTGTAGAAAATAATTTCAAAGTACCAAGTCACATTATAGTTACGATATTGTAAGAAAATAATTTCAAAGTACCAAATCACATGATAGTTGCGGTATTATAGAAAATAGTTTCAAAGTACCAAGTCACATTATAGTTACGCTATTGTAGAAAATAATTTCAAAGTACCAAGTCACATGATAGTTACGCTATTGTAGAAAATAATTTCAAAGTACCAAGTCACATGATAGTTACGCTATTGTAGAAAATAATTTCAAAGTACCAAGTCACATTATAGTTACGCTATTGTAGAAAATAATTTCAAACTACAAAGTCACATGATAGTTACGCTTTTGTAGAAAATAATTTCAAAGTACCAAGTCATATGATAGTTACACTTTTGTAGAAAATAATTTCAAAGTACCAAGTCACATGATAGTTACGCTTTTGTAGAAAATAATTTCAAAGTAACAAGTCTCATGATAGTTAAGCTATTATAGAAAATAATTTCAAAGTAACAAGTCACATTATAGTTACGCTATTGTAGAAAATAATATCAAACTACCAATTCACATGATAGTTAAGCTATTGTAGAAAATAATTTCAAAGTACCAAGTCACATGATAGTTACGCTTTTGTAGAAAATAATTTCAAAGTACCAAGTCACATTATAGTTACGCTATTGTAGAAAATAATTTCAAAGTACCAAGTCACATTATAGTTACGCTATTGTAGAAAATAATTTCAAAGTACCAAGTCACATTATAGTTACGCTATTCTAGAAAATAATTTCAAAGTATCAAGTCACATTATGGTTACGCTATTGTAGAAAATAATTTCAAACTACCAAGTCACATGATAGTTACGCTTTTGTAGAAAATAATTTCAAACTATCAAGTAACATTATAGTTACTCTATTGTAGAAAATAATTTCAAAGTACCAAGTCACATTATAGTTACGCTATTGTAGAAAATAATTTCAAAGTAACAATTCACATAATAGTTACGCTATTGTAGAAAATAATTTCAAAGTACCAAATCACATGATTGTTACGCTATTGTAGAAAATAATTTCAAAGTACCAAGTCATATGATAGTTACGCTATTGTAGAAAATAATTTCAAAGTACCAAGTCACATGATAGTTACGCTATTGTAGAAAATAATTTCAAAGTACCATGTCACATGATAGTTAGGCTTTTGTAGAAAATAATTTCAAAGTACCAAGTCACATGATAGTTACGCTATTGTAGGAAATAATTTCAAAGTACCAAGTAACATTATAGTTACGCTATTGTAGAAAATAATTTCAAAGTACCAAGTCACATGATGGTTACGCTTTTGTAGAAAATAATTTCAAAGTACCATGTCACATGATAGTTACGCTTTTGTAGAAAAATAATTTCAAAGTAACAAGTCCCATTAGAAGTACTATATTGTTGAAAATAATTTAAAAGTAGCAAATTAAATGATAGTTACGCTATTATAGAAAATAATTTCAAATTACCAAATCACAAGAAATCTACACTTTTAAAGAAAATAATATCAATGTAACAAGTCAAATTATTGTTACACTATTATAGAAAATAATTTCAAAGTACCAAATCACATGATAGTTACGCTATTATAGAAAATAATTTAAAAATACCAAGTCGCATTATAGTCACGCTATTTTAGAAAATAATTTCAAAGCACCAAGTCACATGATAGTTACTATATTTTAGAAAATAAGTTCAAAGTACCAAGTCACATTATAGTTACTCTATTGTAGAAAATAATTTCAAAGTACCAAGTCAAATGATAGTTACGCTATTGTAGAAAATAATTTCAAAGTACCAAGTGACATGATACTTACGCTTTTGTAGAAAATAATTTCAAAGTACCAAGTCACATGATAGTTACGCTTTTGTAGAAAATAATGTCAAAGTACCAAGTCACATGATAGTTACGCTATTGTAGAAAATAATTTCAAAGTACCATATCACATAATAGTTACGCTATTGTAGAAAATAATTTCAAAGTACCAAGTCACATAATAGTTATGCTATTATAGAAAATAATTTAAAAGTACCAAGTCACATGATAGTTACGCCTTTGTAGAAAATAATTTAAAAATACCAAGTCACATGATATTTACGCTATTGTAAAAATTAAATTCAAAGTGCAAAGTCACATGATAGTTACGCTATTGTAGAAAATAATTTCGAAGTACCAACAAATTTAATTCAGGAAATTATGAAAAAAAAAAATTAGACGGGGTTACGTGCTCGCACGTAACCCCGTCTAAATTTTTTTTTCATAATTTCCTGAATTAAATTTCTTGGTACTTCGAAATTATTTTCTAGAATAGCGTAACTATTTTGTGACTTGGTACTTTGAAATTATTTTATACAATAGCGTAACTATCATGTGACTTGGTACTTTGAAATTATTTTCTACAATAGCGTAACTATCATGTGACATGGTACTTTGAAATTATTTTCTACAATAGCGTAACTATCATGTGACTTGGTACTTTGAAATTATTTTCTACAATAGCGTAACTATAATGTGATATGGTACTTTGAAATTATTTTCTACAATGGCGTAACTATCATGTGACTTGGTACTTTGACATTATTTTCTACAATAGCTTAACTATCATGTGACTTGGTACTTTGAAATTATTTTCTAGAATAGCGTAACTATCATGCTACTTGGTACTTTGAAATTATTTTCTACAATAGCGTAACTATCATGTGACTTGGTAGTTTGAAATTATTTTCTACAATAGCGTAACTATCATGTGACTTGGTACTTTGTAATTATTTTCTACAATAGCGTAACTATCATGTGACTCGGTACTTTGAAATTATTTTCTAAAATAACGTAACTATAATGTGACTTGGTACTTCGAAATTATTTTCTATAATAGCGTAACTATCATGTGATTTGGTACTTTGAAATTATTTTCTACAATAGTGTAACTATAATGTGACTTGGTACTTTGAAATTATTTTCTACAAAAGCGTAACTATAATGGGACTTGGTACTTTGAAATTATTTTCTACAATAGCGTAACTATCATGTGACTATGGTACTTTAGAAATTATTTTCCTACAATAGCGTAACTATCATGTGACATGGTACTTTGAAATTAGTTTCTATAAAAGCGTAACTATCATGTGACTTGGTACTTTGAAATTATTTTCTACTAAAGCGTAACTATCAGGAGACTTGGTACTTTGAAATTATTTTCTAAAAGAGCGTAACTAACATTTGACTTGGTACTTTGAAATTATTTTCTACAATAGCGTAACTATCACGTGACTTGGTACTTTGAAATTATTTTCTACAAAAGCGTAACTATCATGTGACTTGGTACTTTGAAATTATTTTCAGCAAAAGCGTAACTATCTTATGACTTGGTAGTTTGAAATTATTTTCTACAATAGTGTAACTATCATGTGACTTGGTAGTTTGAAATTATTTTCTACAATAGCGTGACTATCATGTGACTCGGTACTTTGAAATTATTTTCTATAATAGCGTAACTATCATTTGACTTGGTACTTTGAAATTATTTTCTAAAATAGTGTGACTATAATGTGACTTTGGTACTTTGAAATTATTTTCTACAATAGCGTAACTATAATGTGACTTGGTACTTTGAAAGTATTTTCTATAATACCGCAACTATCATGTGATTTGGTACTTTGAAATTATTTTCTACAATAGCGTAACTATAATGTGACTTGGTACTTTGAAATTATTTTCTACAATAGCGTAACTATAATGTGACTTGGTCTTAATATTTTCTAATAACAATGTGACTTGTACTGAAACTATTTTCAACAAAAGCGTAACTATCATGTGACTTGGTACTTTGAAATTATTTTCTACAATAGCTCGTGTTTAACAAAAAAACAACAAAGGAATTATTTACTGACCTTTAGTTGTTGTGATTTTAAAAGTTCCGCTTTTATTTCAGCAAATCTTTTTTAAAAAAAAAAAAATAAAAAAAAAAAAGGAATTATTTACTGACCTTGAGTTGTGATTTTAAGAGTTCCGCTTTTATTTAATCCAATTGTGTTTAACAAAAAAAAAAAAAAAGCTTTTCAGAAATTTATTTTTAAAAATTTATTTTAAACTAATTCATCCGGGTTTTTCACAAGCAATTCGTACCACAGTACAGCACTATAACTAGTCTAAGACATCCACTCTGTCATCGCCCTCATCCCCCCAAAAAATACTTTTCAGACATTTCTTGTTAAAACTTTATTTTCAACTAATTCATCCGGGTTTTCAAAAGCAATTCATGCCAGAGTACAGCACTATAACTAGTTCTAAGACATCCCCTCTGTCATCGCCCCCACCCCCCAAAAAAGATACTTTTCAGACATTTCTTGTTAAAACTTTATTTCAACTAATTCATCCGAGTTTTCGAAAGCAATTCATGCCAGAGTACAGCACTATAACTAGTCTAAGACATCCACTCTGTCATCGCCCCCACCCCCCAAAAAATACTTTTCAGACATTTCTTGTTAAAACTTTATTTCAACTAATTCATCCGGGTTTTCGTAAGCAATTCATGCCAGAGTACAGCACTCCCTCTGTCATCGCCCCCACCCCCCAAAAAAATTACTTTTCAGACCTTTCTTGTTAAAACTTTATTTCAACTAATTCATCCGGGTTTTCGAAAGCATTTCTAGTTAGAACTTTATTTCAACTAATTCATCCGGGTTTTCGAACGCAATTCATGCCAGAGTACAGCACTATAACTAGTCTAAGACATCCACTCTGTCATCGCCCCCCCCCCCCACAACAAAACGGTGCAGACAATTGTTTTTTAAAATTTATGTCATCTAATTAATCAGGGTTTTCGAAAGCAATTCGTACCACAGTAGAGCACTATCACTAGTCTAAGACATCCACTCTGTCATCGTCCCATCTCCCAAAAAATACTTTTCAGACATTTCTTGTTAAAACTTTATTTTCAACTAATTCATCCGGGTTTTTCATAAGCAATTCGTACCACAGTAACACTATAACTAGTCTAAGACATCCACTCTGTCATCGCCCTCCCCCCCCCCAAAAAAATACTTTTCAGACATTTCTTGTTAAAAGTTTATTTTCAACTAATTCATCCGGGTTTTCGAAAGCAATTCATGCCAGAGTACAGCACTATAACTAGTCTAAGACATCCACTCTGTCATCGCCCCACCCCCCCCAAAAAAAACTTTTCAGACATTTCTTGTTAAAACTTTATTTTCAACTAATTCATTTGGGTTTTTCACAAGCAATTCGTACCACGGTACAGCACTATCACTAGTCTGAGACATCCAATCTGTCATCGCTCCATCCCCCAAAAAAATACTTTTCAGACATTTCTTGTTCAAACTTTTTCTGAGGGGGAAGGAGGGGCCTCTGATCCTTACCCTTGAGGCAGATCCCGTTTATTTTCGATTCTGAGTATTTTTGGTTTTCCTTCCAAAATTGAGCCCCCCCCCCCCTGCCCTCACAAATGGGGGAACAAAGGGCCTCTTAGCCTTGCCCCTTGAGGCAGATTCCATTTATTTTCGATTCTGAGCATTTTTGATTTTCCCTCCAAAATTGACTCCCCCTCCCCTGCCCTCAGAAATGGGAGAACGAAGGGCCTCTGAGCCTTCCCCTTGAGGCAGATCCCATTTATTTTCGATTCTGAGTATTTTTGGTTTTCCCTCAAAAATTGACCCCCCCCTCCCCTGCCCTCAGAAATGGGGGAACGAACCCTCAGAAATGGAGGAAAGAGGGGCCTCTGAGCCTTGCCCTTGAGGCAGATCCCATTTATTTTCGAGTCTGAGTCTTTTTTGGTTTTCCCTCCAAAATTGACCCCTCGCCCACCCCGGCCCTCAGACATGGGGGAACGAAGGGCCTCTGAGCCTTCCCTTGAGGCAGATCCCAGTTATTTTCGATTCTGAGTATTTTTGGTTTTCCCTCCAAAATTGACCCTCCCCCCCGGCCCTCAGAAATGGGGGGCCGCAGGGCCTCTGAGCCTTGCCCTTGAGGCAGATCCCATTTATTTTCGATTCTGAGTATTTTTGGTTTTCCCTCCAAAATTGACCCCCCCGCCCCTGCCCTCAGAAATGGGGGAATGAAGGGCCGCTGAGCCTTGTCCTTGAGGCATATCCCATTTATTTTCGATTGTGAGTATTTTTGATTTTCTCTCCAAAATTGACCCCCCCTCCCCTGCCCTCAGAAATGGGAGAACGAAGGGTCTCTGAGCCTTCCCCTTGAGGCAGATGTCGCTTTATTTTCGATTCTGAGTATTTTTGATTTTCCCTCCAATAATGAACCCCCCCATCCCCTGCCCTTCGGAAAGGGGGAACGAAGGGAACGGTAAACAAATTTGAAATGACAACACAGTCCAAAAATCACAAGTGTATTATGCAGTACACAATCACCCCATCTCCCCCAAAACACTTTTCAGCCATTTCTAGTTAAAATTTTTTATTCCAATTCGCAAATCTCATTACCCATTTTTAAATGTCTATCAAAAATTACTTTTTTTTAGGACCATTTTCTTAATCGAAACGCCTAAACACATGTACGAACCTCGATTAAAAAAAACCACTCTGAGTGAAAAAAAAACTTAGAGTTTGAAACAAATTTTTGTGGGGAATCACCCATTCATACTGTTATCTTTTTTTGCAATGTTTAGGAACAGGTGAGGAAACCCCACCCGTTTTGAATGGTACCAACAGGACACAAGCAAATAGCACATAGTTTTATAACGTGTTTAATCACGTGTAGTTTTAAGAATGTGTATGTGAACTCATGACCTCCATTCATTGTGTAATTGACAACAAAAACAGAAAAAAAACCTGTTTGACCACATTATACACTGCCAAATAACCGCTGGCTGTAGACTATGCCTTGGAAAGCTACCATGGAACGTAAAGGCCGCAAAATGGTACCTCTTACTTATATATATATATATATATATATATATATATATATATATATATATATATATATAGACACACATATATATATATATATATATATATATATATATATATATATATATATATATATATATATATATATATATATATATATATATATATATATATATATACACACACACACACTATATATATATATATATATATATATATATATATATATATATATATATATATATATATATATATATATATATATATATATATATATATATATATATATATATATATATATATATATATATATATATATATATATATATATATATATATATATATATATATATATATATATATATATATATATATATATATATATATATATATATATATATATATATTATGTTTAGAAAATTATTTGACTTTATTTCTGCTCATTTTTTTGGTTTAATGTTGCTCTTTACTGGTCTTTGAAAAACTTCTTTTGTAGAAAAATGTTTTTAAATTAATAGCGAAGTAAGGTTCAAGTTTTATTGTTGTCAGGTTTTGGCATACTAAGGATTAAGTTTTTACTCTTTTTTTAGTATTAAAATAGTAGTCTGTCAAAGACCAAGAAAAGCTGATGAAAACTTTGCATATAACAAAATAAAAAATAAATCCATTCATGTTTGCATCAGTTGAACAACTATTCCTGGTTTTCAGTGAAACGTTTTTTCTCGGTTTGTAAATTATACTGTTAACACTTTTAGTACGCTTATATTTTTCGTTTGTTTTGCCCCTGTTTTGCTACATTAATTTCAAAATATGTCACTTTCGGTCAATTATACTGATTATTATACTGATAACACTTTTAGTACGCTTATATTTTTCTTTTGTTTTGTCCTGTTTTGCTATATTAATTTCAAAATATATCACTTTCGGTCAACTTATTTTTGTTTTGTTTTGTCCCTGTTTTGTTACATTAATTTCAACAGATGTATCTGTTTTTTCCTTGCAACCCATTTATATTTGTTTAAGAGTAGTTGAGATGATCTAAGTCCTTGAATAGAATTTTAGTTCCTTAGAAATATATTTCGTCGAATTTCTTTTTCAGTTGTTGGTACCCCTAATCTTTTTGGTAATATCTCTATTTAACATTTTAGACTTCATTGCTTAATGCTGTTTATTGGTCATAGCTTCTGAATTTTATGCAGTTTTTTATTTCATTTGTATTGTGTTTAACAGTTATATTTGTCCTCAAATTCTCGACTTCTGCAATTCAGGTTCTGGTGATTGCTCTCTCTCATCCAAATAACATTTTCTCTCTCTCTCTCTACCTTGCATCTGTATCTCCTCTTTCTCTCTCACTATAGGGCTCTCTCTCTCTCTTTATTCGCCTTTCTCCCTCTCCTTCCCCCTTTCTCACTATCCCTTTGTCCTTTCCTTTTTTCTCTCTCTCTCCTTCTACCTTCCTTTCCCTTTTCTTCAGGATGTTTGTGCAATTACCTGTAGTGCGGCTGGAGATTCAGCAATGACTTCGGCGGCTTCCTTAAGAGCTCTTGAAGCTTTTTGTTCTCCTTCAGCGGCTATAACCTTGGCCCTAGCTTCTCTTGCAGCCTCAGCCTCTGCAGCCATTGCTCGTTGAAGCTGTTGAGGAAGACGGACATCTTTGCTGTAAAAGAAACTTTTTTTTTTAGCAGATCCAGGTTTCGGGGGAAGTTAAACAATTGGACATGGATACTTTCCCGCACTGTTTTAACCCCATTAACCGTGAAAGAAATCTGATCAATGGGAGTTAGGCAGAAGCTTTTGAGTTTTATATAGATCTCAGGCAAAGCTTTGGATCATAAGCTAGTATATTTTCTATAGAGGTGATCATGAAATATTAAATCTATCGAAGATGCGTAGAAAACCCTGATAAAATACGCAACAAAATACTGCCAGGTTTTTCATTAGTTACGGTGGGATATTCAGTTTGGACCTTATTTTTAAGTTTCACCGTCACTACCTTCTCTTTCTATCGAGCTTCTAGAGAAAAGGCTATAAAACTTAAATAATTAAGTTCTGCAACTTCTTCTTTATTTTTAAGAGGAAAATATATTCACTGGTTAAAAACTACTACATATTAGGAAACAATACTATGTCTAGATAGTAAAGCCGTTTCGATATTACTTTATTTGATAAAGTAGAATTTTAATAAAGTATGAACGGTTTGAAATTGACTTTATTTGATAAACTTTTCTCGTTTATATCTCAAGCTGATCTTTTGTGTCCAAACCAAGCATGATACCTCTGCTTTTACCAAGCTTTTACCAAACCGCTCATGACAATGAACAACAAGAAAAAAGTGACTACCCAAGGCAATAGGAACAATGTTAAAATTAGATTGTTAGGCCTGTATTGATTAATTTAAAAAAAAAATACATGAAAGTGATACCTAACTTCTTAAATCATTTTCGCTAGTACAACTACTAACAGCTCACTACAACACTAAGCTTTTCAAACAAAGGTAAGGAGCCCTACGAAAATAAAAGACGATCAAGAATAAAGTCATACAATAATTAAAAACTAAGTTGAGCAAAAAATACTATCAGCGAATAAAAGAAACCCAAAACGAACAGAAATAAAAAGGAATAATTATATAAAAATAAAGGTACCTATGGTGCTATAGATTAATAGATGAATACTAAATCAAACAGAAACTAAAATGAATTTTTAGGTCGAACTTAGGTCGTATGGAAATTACCTTAAACAAGAGTAGATGAAAATCTCTTAAGCCGCCACAGCCTCCTTTGAGATTTACTGGAAAAGACTTGTAATCCGAGCAGTGTTGTAAGATTTTTTTTTTATTTCAACTCAAACAAAAAAGAAAACAACATCACAGGTATAATCAAGGTTTACAAATAAGAATGGCGCTACCCTCTTTCTTCCCTCCCTAACATTCTAAACGTCTTGAGTGTTATTTGCAGTTTTTTTTTCAAAACTGGATATATTTTGAAAAGTGAGGTTTTTGTTTGTCAAATCATCGACAAAAAAATAATAATAAAGTATTCAATATTTGTGTAAAGAACTAGTGAAATTAGCCTGATAGTATACAAATACATTATGATGTTAATTCCTTATAGTTTGTAAAATTTAATTTTCAGTGTTATATTTGTAAAAAAAAAACGAAACTGCAAAAGTAAAACTTCTTAAAATAAAACTGTTAAAATTAATCTGCTAAATAAAACAAACTGCCATGAGTAATAAGAAGAAAAGTACAATTTCAAAAATATAAGAAATATTTCAATAAACTTTCAAAATCAAACATTCAGGTGGAGGGGTGGGCCCACTATTACCATCCTGCCTAAGTACTTTCCCTGTTTGTTCAATGATTATAAATCTTAGTCGAGTAGCCTAAACTAATTCTATTGGTGAGCTCTTGACGTGCGAATAAATACTGGTATGAAAATAATTTCTTAGACCACACTGCTTTTCCATTTACGAAAAATTAAGCAAGAAAAAATGGATTTTAATTTTTATAAAGCAGTGAATAAATAAAATAAAATAAACACTTAATTAAACAAACACACTCCAAATATTTCGGGCCCCACGTCATGGGAGCCTTTCTGAACGAAAAAAAAGGAGAAAATGAAGCAAAAAATGTTCTTTTTTAAAACTTAACTTACATCAAAATAAAACGTACTAAACATACGAAGAGAAAGAAAAAAAGAAAAGAAATATAAACAAATAAATATGAATCAAAACTCACATATTAAATAACACTTTCACGCACTGGCATACAAACAAAATCGAATGTCTATAATGATACACTAGTCTCCTCACAGTATATAAATGAAAATCTATAAAAAAAATGAAGAATAGATTTATACTTAAACCAAAACAATAAAGGTCAGCTAATTCCCGGTCCATAATCCCTAATTAAATCTCACAAATTCATCAACCCAAATTCATGAATTATAAATTGAACGGATTTGTTTGGTTGCAAGCCTAGCTGCAGTTCGTTTACTTTTCCCAGCATTTAATCCATTCTGACGTTTGTTCGTAAGGTCAACATTCGTTTCAGAACAATTATTAAAATCAGTACTGGTTGAATATCTAACCTGCTTTTTAATTAAACTATTATAAATTGAATTGATCCTAAGTTCCCCTTCGTCTCTATTGATACTAATACCCCCATAGATTGTCTTTTTTTATTTCTATAATTTCCCTGAAGCTTTGTAAAAGTCCTACAGACGTATCTACTATTTTTGTCTGATCAAATAAAATGCTATGATGAGGAAAATTATAAACATGTTCTGCAACAGCTGACTCAAACGTTTCCGGTGCTTTATTATGTTTTAGAGAGCAATCTATTGCATTCTTGTGTTGCTGTAGCCTATTTTCTAAAATCTGTTGTGTTCTTCCCACATAAAATTTACCACAAGAGCATGGAATTTTGTATACTCCCTTTTGCATATTTCTTGGTACCTTGTCTTTTCTATTATTTAACAAAGAGCTTAGAGTTTGTCCTGATTTAAATGCTGTTTTTATATTATGTTTTAATTCTCTCTAACTTTTGTGACAGTATTGGGATAAAAGGCAAAGTTATGTAATTTGTTTCTTGATTTGACCCATCTTCTTCTAATAATTCTGGTTCTATCAACTTTTTTTTCCTTTTTTCAATTATTTGAGACATCATATTTTCCGGATAGCCATTGCCTACTAGAATATCCTTAATAAAAATCAGGTCATTGCAATGAACTAATTTTTATTAAGGATATTCTAGTAGGTAATGGCTATCCGGAAAATATGTCTCAAATAATTGAAAAAAGGAAAAAAAAGTTGATAGAACCAGAATTATTAGAAGAAGATGGGTCAAATCAAGAAACAAATTACATAACTTTGCCTTTTATCCCAATATTGTCACAAAAGTTAAGAAGAGAATTAAAACATAATATAAAAACAGCATTTAAATCAGGACAAACTATAAGCTCTTTGCTAAATAAGGGGAAAACAAGGCACCGAGAAAGTATGCAAAAGGAGTATACAAAATTCCATGCTCTTGTGGTAAATTTTATGTGGGAAGAACGCAACAGATTTTAGAAAATAGGCTACAGCATACACAAGAATGCAATAGATTGCTCTCTAAAACATAATAAAGCACCGGAGACGTTTGAGTCAGCTGTTGCAGAACATGTTTATAATTTTCCTCATCATAGTATTTTATTAACTAAAAAAACAAATTTTTTTTAACTGAAAGTAAGGAGCGACATTAAAACTTAAAACGAACAGAAATTATTCCATATATGAAAGGGGCTGTCCCCTCCTCAACGCCTCGCTCTTTATGCTAAATTTTACGCTCTTTACGTAAAAAACTTTAGCGTAAAGAGCGAGGCGTTGAGGAAAGGACAGCCCCTTTCATATATGGAATAATTTCTGTTCGTTGTAAGTTTTAATGTCGGTGCTTACTTTCAGTTAAAAAAACTTGTTTTTTTTGTTAATTTCTGAACGTTTTTGAATTAATGCATCTTTGATTTTCGCTCACCGTACATGAATAATTAAAACGAAATTCGCATATTAATTTTCCTTTTTTTGGCTAAATGAGTTTCTCGAAATTTTTTTCTGATGTAACTTACGAGTGAACTTACGTAACGAATTTCTACATTCGAATGTTTTTATCACGTATATTAGGGAGTTCGCTCCTTAGTCAATGCTTCGCTCTTTACGCTAAAGTTTGAATTTTGTTCCAATTCTTTAAAAATGACCCCTTAATCACAAAGGCCGTTAAGTAGAATAAATAGCTCTTATGAAAGTACTAAAAAAAATCCTTGGCTTAAAGAGCGAGTTATTGACAAGGGGGCGAACGCCCTCATAAACATAATACTTTCTTTTCGCTTCCACTTTTAATGTTACTTCTTACTTTCAGTTGAAAAAAACTTGTTTTTTTATTTAATTTCTGATTGTTTTTTTAAATAATGATGGGAAAGTTGGCACCCCCTTCAAGGGAATGTCTCTTCCCCCAAGGAAATATCCTCCATGGAGAGATACTCCCCCGTAACCCCTACTCCGAACCCTCCCCCCCACTAGAAAAAAATTCCTCCCTGAAAACACCTGTATACTTCCCAATAACCAATAGTATACTATATGTAAACAATGGGCAAAGTTCATAACTTGCAGCCCTTCCCCCGGGAACTGTGGGGGATCAAGTCATCCTCAAAGACATATTTATTAGATTTTCGACTATGCTGAACAAAATGGCAATCTAAAAATTTTGATTGGGTGACTTCGGGAAAAAAAATGAGTGTGGGAGGGGGCCAAGTTGCCCTCCAATTATTTTGGTCACTTAAAAAGTTTTGGTCACTTAAAAAAGGAACTCGAACTTTTAATTTTCGTTTAAATTAGGTCTTCCACAATGTTCTAAAACCATTGGTTCGATGCGATCACCCCTGGAAAAAAAAAGAAAAAAAAAAAAAAAAAAAAACAAAAAAAAACACGCATCCGTGATATTTCTTCTGGCAAAAAATACGAAATTCCACCTTTTGGCAGAGAGTAGCTTGAAACTTCTTCATTAGAGTTCTCTGATACACTGAATATGATTGTGTGATTTTCATTAAAGTTTTATGACAATTAGGGGTTGTTTCCTCCTTTTTTCAAAAATAAGGCAAATTCTTTCAGGCCCGTAGCTTTTGATGGGTATGACTAAACTTGATGAATTTTATATATTTGAAATCAGCATAAAAATATGATTCTTTGATGTATCTATTGGTATCAAAATTCTGTTTTTTAGAGTTTCGGTTACTATTGAGCCGGGTCGCTCCTTCCTTACAGTTCGTTACCACGAACTGTTTGATTTGATCAAACAAAAATAGCAGATACGTCTGTAGGATTTTTACAAAGCTTCAGGGAAATAAAAAAGATAATCTATGGGGTATTAGTATCAATAGAGATGAAGGGGAATTTAGGATCAATTCAATTTATAATAGTTTAATTAAAAAGCAGGTTAGATATTCAACCAGTACTGATTTTAATAATTGTTCTGAAACGAATGTTGACCTTACGAACAAACGTCAGAATGGATTAAATGCTGAGAAAAGTAAACGAACTGCAGCAAGGCTTGCAACCAAACGAATCCGTTCAAGTTATAATTCATAAATTTGGGTTGATGAACTTGTGAGATTTAATTAGGGGTTATGGGCCGGGAGTTAGCTGACCTACATTGTTTTGGTTTAAGTATAAATATATTCTTCATTTTTTGATATATTTCCATTTATATACTGTGAGGAGACGAGTGTATCATCATAGACATTAGATTTTGTTTACACGCCAGTGCATGGGAGTGTTATTTAATATATGAGTTTTGATTCATATTTATTTATTTATATTTCTTTTCTTTTGTTTTTTCTTTCACTTCGTGTGTTTAGTATGTTTTATTTTGATGTAAGAATGTTGTA
This sequence comes from Artemia sp. Qi Xiang Cuo, assembly GCF_049724085.1. Lineage (NCBI taxonomy): Eukaryota > Metazoa > Arthropoda > Branchiopoda > Anostraca > Artemiidae > Artemia > Artemia sp. Qi Xiang Cuo. The sequence continues at coordinate 53,586,101 of NC_142795.1, forward strand.
AAAAAGAACATTTTTGTTTCATTTTCTCCCTTTTTTTCTGTTGAGAAAGGCTCCCGGACGTGGGGCCGAAATATTCGGAGTGTGTTTGTTTAATTAAGTGTTTTATTTTATTGTATTTATTCACTGCTTCATAAAAATTAAAATCCGTTTTTTCTTGCTTAATTTTTCGTAAATATTGGTATGAGGTGCGGAATTTTCCATGATATACCGATCGGATATTAATCGTTTAGTTACTGCAACAGCAACAATGGCCTTTTACGTGTTTCTCATCAAGAAGAACTGATTGCTTTCACCAAACTTCAGAAAAGAACTCGAAAAGTATATTTAACCTTGGATCAGGTAGGCTATGTATCTTGCCCTGGAAAAATCTTTTTTGTTAAAGTTGTTTCAGCCAATAATCGGAACTTTGATACATAATAAGTTTCAATTTCCCATAAAAAAGGTTGATTTCAAATATATAGGTGATTCACAAAGTACAGATAGATAAGCAAACAGAAAAAAATAATCCCAAGAGTTTTCAAAGAAAATTGAAGAGCAATTTATTGCCTCTCCAGTCAAATCAAGTCAAGTTTTTTCCTTTTTTTTCTTTACAGAATTTAGACTTTTAAATGATATTCAAAAAGAATACTTCGAACAATTATGAAATTTAGTGTTTTTTAATGTCATTAAAGTTTCATTTTTTAAAGAAGTCTTGAACCCTCTTCACCCTCAGGCTGATAATTTAAGTTTGACCTAGCAGTTTATTTTCTTTTTCAATTTTCTCATTTGTCTTATTGCAGAGTTGACGGATATTGCAACTAAACTACTCAATTAACGACAAAAAATAAATAAATTACTTACATTTCCACCCTTTCCACTTTGACCCCCCAAGGGTCAGTGGCCTCGTCTAGGGTAGATTGCATTACATGAGAAATAGTTTCTCTTTCTGACAAAATTTCGGCCAAATTCTTCGTTCCAAGCACGTTTCTCAAGGTTGTGGCTGCGAGTAAGCGTGTGGAATGACTAAATAATAAGGATTGTTAATAAAAATTTCCTTTACTTTAACATATCACTTATCTACATGACTTTTAACTTTCGATTATTATCATCATTATTTTTCTGTGTAATGGGAACTGAGCTAGAACACGATGCTAAGACGCATACAATTTAAAGTACAATATATATGCTATTGAATTTAAAGCTATCTAAAAAGCACAAAAAAGAAGTAGGCTTCAAAATAATAATTTAAGCCAGCATCGAAATAATACTTTAATATTGAAATTTATCAGTTTTTATTTTAAATGTATTTCAAAGATATATTTGAATGATTTAGATATTTGGATAATACCCGAATACGCTTCGACAGAGATTTTCATTCGAGATATTTTCCAATCAAGAACAGGACGTCGAATGAGAACCAGAATAGTTAGTATTCGGGTAATTAGTCGAATATTAGGTATAAAAGATATGTAACTCATAAAAGAACAAATTTCATTTAAAAGGCAGTGTCGTCATCAAACGTGACATCAGGGTTGGCCTTTTGAACATTTGTTTAACGTTATTTTTTTATTAGCCTAATTTCCTTTTGGCTAAGGAATAAGCCTAGCTCCGTCCCAGATATTCGTCTAATAACAGGTGCTTTTATGGCGACGCTGCTTATCTACATTGTTGCTAAGCAATCTGTCATGGTGAGACATTGCTGATCAACAACTGTGTTCTAGCGACTGACGAAGGTTTGTCCAATCAGCATTGTAAATGAAAACGATCAACAATTGAAATAGTTGTTTTCAAGCTTGTTCGTAAAGTTAAGCAGAAAATTTCAAGGCTGAATACCATGGGGAATTTTTTATTTATTTTTTTTTTTTGTTCTCACAACTCTAGAAGAGAAAAGCAGTTATTTCATAAAGGTTGTTATTTTATTGTTAGCGCTTGCCTAAGGAAACTAGACATACTTATTTGTATAAAACTGAATATGTCATAATTTGATCAAACAGTGAAAACCAGTGTGAACAGTGAACATTATTAGAGTTTACCTGAGTCTAATAGAAAATAATGTTCAACTGACTGTGAAAATACTGCCATGTTTTCCCAACAATAATATAAATTCATGTTCTCGCGAAAAGTATTGTTGATCCACAACTGAGGATAAAAAAATTTGTTTTTTCGCGCTTGTTGATCGGCAATGTTTTCACCAGAAAAGACACAATGTCTCCGCTTGACATCTGAAAAAAAAAATGCTGAGCTGCACGTTCCACATACATTTTGAGCTAAAATTGAGAACTGTGGTCGGAATTATATCTGAACAAAAGTGAAAGGTAAAAAAAGTTATTTATATCATACAAGATACAACTAAAAATGAAATAAAAACATGAATAGAACCAATCTTACCCGGAAAGGAAAAAGTATAGGATACATAACGCCACTTACATGCAGTTTCGTGCAAGAAAAATATGCCATTTATACTTTTAAATCTTTCTTATAATATTAGTGCAAAAGTAATAACTTCCTTCACATCATCCAAGTAAGTAAAATCTCATTTTCACTGCAGACAAGCAATCCACTAAAAAATGTCACAGGATTGTGAATGGGATATTCATACACAACATCAGTTTTCAGCTTAAATTCCAAGTCAATTGTTTGAAAACATTTCAGATTAATGTTCTTTCCAATACAAAAGGCTTTAAGCCGTTTGTGCTGTTCCATGGGTAGAACCTCATCATTTTATAAAACATCTTTAGTCAATAAAAAGTATACATTGTGAAACGTAAGCTGTGAAAAAAGTATATAGTTTGAATTTAAAGCTGAATAAATCTTTGACAAATTCGCTAGCTTCCTCCCATTGAACTTTTGTTTTTCAATTCACCTTACGAAATATGTACTACTGAAGAAGGGACATTCTAATACAACTTTTAATCTATGCTCATACTTCTTTATTTATAAATAAATGGCATATCTTTTAGTGCTACACCCTTCCTTAATCATGCTCTAGCTTTCTAGTATATGAAATCTACGTATATGTATAACATACCCTTGGAAAAGTTGCAGCCACGGTTTAAAATCTTTTGTGCATCAAGGCACTTTTAGAACTTAAAAAGGAAATAAAAATGAAATTCGCGGCAGAAAAACTTTTCTTCGATGTACTTGAAGAAGAGAAGGATATAATCAAGACAGGATATATTTACTGGTGTTTATATCAAGCACCTTTGCTTGTATTTTGTTAACACACCTTATGATTAAACAGATTTTGAATGTTAGTTGGACAGCGCTATTTGAAAATTGACCAACGCACATGATTCTTGATTTGAGAAAAGTCGGTACAGAAAGGTTATTATGAGCATAAGAAATAACATTTATGGTGACTGTGGGGATTTTGAATCAAGTTAGTTATATGCAATTAGTTTGTCAATTCAATGTAAATTCTGTTCGATTTTAGAAGCCAAACTAAGTTCACATTTAATTTATATAAAAACCATGAGCGCACATGCAATGAATATAGTTAAGCTACTATAACGGATCACGCCAGTATATTCAGGTGATATACTAACAAGTTTAAGCAAATGATATTCTTTTCTTCCAGAATAAAGACAGAAAAAGTAAGTTAAATTTTTTTTGGACAGTCCGTTGAATGACTCTTGTGTTTCGTTTCTTACTCTTGAAGAGTGTAGTACTATTTGTATTTAAAGCCCTTCGCAAGAGTATGTATATGCATATAAATGTATGCCACAGAAACTTTTGTTGCACAAATACCTGAAATTTTGAACATTGGAAATGGCAATAGTTGGGTTTTGAACTCGGTAATATACAACACCATCTACGGAAACGGTTACAGAGTCTCGTGATAGTATCTAAAAAAAAATCAAAAAATATAGCCTGTCATGCTATGTGATATTTGATTTATCCCCGCTATTATAAGTCCTGTGCTTCCCTAAGTTAGATTGTTTGCTTTTTTTAACACCTGCCACCCTAAGATCTCCCACTAAATCGGTCTATTCTTATTTAAATTATGTGCCAATAATTTTTATTAAAAGGGTTTAGTTTAATCCCTTGGAATAGAGTATGTAACTGATATAGCTTTTTAAAGTTTGTTTCAAAACGCAGGTTTTACTTTGCTTTGCTTCCATGATCTGATGTAAGGAATTTGTAACCTGCCTATTTGGCTAGATATTGGCGGAATCATTTTTGCTTTATATAGGTAGTATAATTTTGGATATAAAAAGCAACATAAACTAATTTTAGTTTTGATTCGAGTGGTTCCGCAACTGCAAATAGTATGCTGTTTTTTTATGTGGTCACGCTTTTAGGAAAACGACAAAGCAAATTAGTGGCTTGCAACACAAGCCTTAATTATGCTATTGTAAGCTAATTAAGGATTTGAAATTTGTCTGGTAATTTTAGATGAATTTTATTTGATTCAGTTTGCGTCAATAATTCCTTTGCTAATAGCTGTATCTGATATATTTCTTTTCTTCTAAGTTATTTTCTTCTCATTACATATCTTCATCTGAAGTTTAACAATTTGGCTAGTTTTTGTATATATTTTTTTCTTAGTGTGGGAAGACTATGTCACAACTTTATCTGGTGTGATGTAATAAATGATAGTTCTAATGCATGATATTCTTAGAAATGATTTGGTGACTTTTGGGTAGCTGCAACAGCAATCAAACACGGTATCACCATCAATTTGCTGAGTGTTTAGACCTCTGTTTTCAAATATATCTTTTTTTTTTTTACATTTAAAACCACTAATCCAATTCTTATTCGCACCTTCATGGTCGAAATATATATATATATATATATATACATTATATATATATTAACATATATTATATATAATATATATATATATATATATATATATATATATATATATATATATATATATATATATATATATATATATATATATATATATATATATATATATATATATATATATATATATATATATATATATATATATATATATATATATATATATATATATATATATATATATATATATATATATATATATATATATATATATATATATATACTAGGATATACTTTAAGAGTCTCCACAATTAACTTATGTTCTTTCAATTTATTTTTGGTTTTTTCTTTTTAATTTTGCTTAACTATGATAATGATAATTCAGATAAGGTTGTAATAGATGCTTAAAACAGCTTGTTATAGCAATTCCCTATTTTGGGTGTAGCACTTTGGTGAAAGCAACAAAATGGTATACTGGGGTTTTTGTGATCACGTGATTCAAATTATTTCACCTGTAATCCTCAACATTATTTGTGGCCATAATTGGATTTTTGATCCGAAAGTATACAACTGCATCAACGCTTACTGTCACTGAGTCTCGGGATAGTACCTGATAATACATATTATATACAATCACTAAAGCATAAAAATTCACATTTAATTAAGACACAACTAAAGATAGCAGTCATGTAAATAAAAAAATATCAGGTCCAAAGTTCAGCTTTGAGACCTTGCAGGTTACAAAAAATGCAGGTATACATTGTGCACTGAAGACGGAAAATTGATCAACAATATTCCATTCATAAGTTAACTAAATGGAGAGCGAAATCCTAATTTGGGTGTAGCACTTCGGTGAAAGCAACAAAAAATTAGAAAGGGGTGTTGTGGTCACATAATTCAAATTTTGTCACCTGAAATCCTGAACGTTATTTATTGCCATAACTGGATTTTTGACCCGATAGTACACAACTCCATCAACACTGACTGTCACTGAATCTCGGGACAGCATCTGATAATACATATTATATACAATCGCTATTGCACAAATAGTTCATGTTTAATTACAAATAAGTAAAGACAACGAATTCATAAAAAGGGGTTTTTAGCAACATATTCCAATACAACGCGGATTTAAACAGTATATTAAATAGTCAAAGTGAAAGGAGTGTAGGTAGATGGGTAGGCAGATTGTTTCCTTTCTTTCTCACCTGCTTTTTTTTTATCTCAACTTCCCCCAAAATATTCTCGTTTTATCAAATTTCAAATTCTGACGGTAATTCTCCCGCACAAGACATGTTTTGTTCGCTAAAAAAATTGTAAGTGTAGGAATCGATTGCAAGTCTATCTTCCCCTAGAAAAAGGCGGAATTGATCGACCTTACTTTCTACTTCCAAGGTGGATTCTGGTTTGCAAGCTCTACAAGTTTCTTCTAAAGCACCAAAACCTGTCTTGCAGCTTTCCAATGAGTTGCAATTGTCTCAAAAACTTCTGCAAGTTAACAAGTGTCTAAAAAAACATTTCAATAATAATAGTAATAAACTAAAAAAAGTTGAACTCTTAAGCTGATTAAATGAAATAAAAACAAGTTGTTTTCAAACTAAGGCAAACAGTGACGTAGAAGCGTAAAATAAGCAAAGAAGGCTGTGAATATAAGGAGGTGCCCCTTAAACCCCCCCCCCCCCCCAATCTTTACGCTTAAGTTTGCATTGCGCTTTACTGAAACCATTTTAGAATGCTACACATGCATAGTCACATGCAAGTCTTTTGTATAAAAAGAAAGCCGTTCAAAACGGTTGAACTGAAGATTTTGTTCTTCAAAGTAAATGTGGATAAATTTGCCCTTCCCTCGGGGCTTTGTAATAAATAAATATCCACGTTTTTTCACATTATCCATGTCCTTTATTATTCGTCCTTAAAGCACATCACTGAGGAAAGAAGTTGGATTTTAGCGTAAAGTACCCCTCTCCCCTTCATATACAGGTCATTTTTGCGCGTTTTATTATTAATGCTGCTCTTTTCCTCCATTTAATAAACTTTTTTATAGTCTCTGTTCGGTCTTCATATCATTTTCAGGTCTATTCTAAATATAAGTTTTATTTCCTATAAAAATACTTCGAGGAAAAGGGCCGATTCAGGTGCTTTTGCTATAGAAACAGAATTTAATTTTACAAAATTAAAAATGAAGCGCATCGTAATCCACGAATTTTCTGTTGAAAACTACAATTTCTACAGTAAAACCGTAACTACCCACCCTTTTTCAAGGATAGATGTTGCATGCTTTGTTCAAAAATTTTCCTGGTAATGAAGCCCCCCTCCACGGGACTTCATCCAGGCTTATCTGAGGAAACTCTCGAGGTAACACTTATGAGGTTTTGGGCTCCTTACATGCATCCTCCAAAGAAGAGCCACAGATTTCTGCCTTAATAGTGATATACGATGCTTTATAATTATCAAATTAAAAAAAAACATGTTTTTTTTAACTGAAAGTAAGGAGCGACATTAAAATTTAAAACGAACAGAAATTATTTCGTATATGAAAGGGACTATCTCCTCCTCAAGAACTCTCTCATTACGCTAAAGTTTTTTATTGTTTTATAAAACAGAGTTGTGAGAAAGATTCAAACTTCAGCGTAAAGAGCAAGGCATTGAGGAGGGGACAGCCTCTTTCATATAAGGAATAATTTCAGTTTGTTTTAAGTTTTAATGTCGCTCCTTACTTTCAATTAAAAAAACTTATTTTTTAGATTTAATTTTTGAACGTTTTTGAATTAATGCAAGTTTTGATTTTGGCTCACCGTAGATGAGTAATTAAAACGAATTTTTTTACATTAATTTTACTTTTTTTGGTTAAATAGTTTTTTCGAATGTTTAATTTTATTTACGAACGTTTTTACAAGTAATAAATATACTTAACTTAGAAATTAACTTACGTAACGAACTTCTATATTCATATATTTTTGATAAGTATATTAGGGAGGTTACCCCCTAGTCAATACCTCGCTCTTTACGCTAAAGTTTGAATTTTGTTCCAATTCTTTAAAAATGACCCTTAAAAATCACAAAGGCCTTTCATTACAATAAATAACTCTTATGAAAGTACTAAAAAAACTTTAGCGTAAAGAGCGAGGTATTAACTAGGGGGCGAACCCAAGCATATACGTAATAATTTCTGTTCATTTTAATTTTTGATATTGCTCCTTATTTTCAGTTCAAAAACTTGTCTTTTTTAATTTAATTTTTGAACGTTTTTGAACTAATGCAGGTTTTGATTTTGGCTCACCGTAGCTGAATAATTAAAACGAAATTTGCATATTAATTTTACTTGTTTTTTGTTAAATGGCTTTCTCGAAAGTTGTTTAATTTTATTTACGAACGTTTTTATTAGTAATAAATATACGTAACTTACGAATTAGTTTACGTAACGAACATCTATATTTACATATTTTTAATATGTATATTAGGAGGTTCACTCCCTAGTCAATACCTCACTCTTTACGCTGAAGTTCGAATTTTGTTCCAATTCTATAAAAATGAACCCTTAATCACAAAGGCCATTAATTACAATAAATAGCTCTTGTGGAAGTACGAAAAAAACTTTAGCGTATTGAGCGAGGTATTGACTAGGGGACGAACCCAATCATATGCGCAATAATTTCTATTCGTCTTAAGTTTTGATGTTGCTCCTTACTTTCAGTTGAAAAACTTCAGTTGAACGGGGATTTGTACCAGAAAAAATCCCCCTGAAAACGTCTGTATACTTCCCAATAACCTATAATATAAGTAAACATAGGGGAAAGTTAATATCTTGCAGCCCTTCCCCCGGGGACTGTGGGGGATTAGGTTATCCTCAAAGACACAGTTATTATATTTTTTGAACATGCTGAACAAAATGGCTATCTCAAAATATTTTGATCGGGTGACTTTGGGGAAAAAATGAGCGTGAGAGGGGGCCTAGTTGCCCTCCATTTTTTATCACTTAAAAAGGTCACTAAAACTTTTAATTTCCGTTAGAATGAGCCCTCCTGCGATATTCTAGGACCACTGGATCAATACGATCACTCCTGGAAAAAAAAAAACAAACAAATAAACACGGATCCGTGATCTTTCTTCAGGCAAAAAATACCAAATTCCACAATTTTGCAGATAGGATCTTGAAACCTCTACAGTAGTATTCTCTGATACACTAAATTTGATGGTGCGGTTTTCATTAAGGTTTTATGACTTCTAGGGGGTATTTCTACCTTTTTTCGAAAATCAGTCAAATTTGCTCAGGCACGTAAATTTTTGATGGGAGTGAATTTCCGAGAACTTGATTGCGTAATCGTTCGTGAATGTCATGGTGTCCAGAAATAGTATTTGTTGTTGTTGTACTCGCCCAAATGTTATGAGTTTCCCGGAATTTGGAACACCTGTGCTGTCGACCTCAATTCACCTATCGTGAATCAATAATTCCCCTTAGAAACAACAAATTAATTTCCCCTTTCTTGACAGATCAATCAATCAATGACATCATCTGTCAGACTTTAAAAATTTTCGCCCTAGAAACATTTCTCCAGGAATAGATCCAAATCATTAATGTCTTTGCCTCGGGAACAACTCTTTTGGTCGAACTCCAAAGGATATTAATAACCAAAGGCCATGGAAACAATTAGGCAAGAAACATCTTAGCGATGAATTGTTTTAGCGCGCGAAAAGGTTTATTATTAATTTGAAATGCGTTAGCGCAGAGATGCCAATAACAAAGGAACACGCTGAATTTACGTTTAGGGATTATTTGGGCGAAACCGTTTTAGACAGGTTATGGAACTATTTCGGCGAAACAGATAGAGACATTTTAAAAGAAGATTTTTGAAGAGATTTTGGAAGAGGTTTTGAGTGTGGTCGTTATAATACACAAGTTTCATTTGAACAGTGTTGTGAGGTCCTCTAACCCAACCCCAAAGGGTTCCAATCCTCCTACCCCAACCCCGAAGGAAGCCCCGGTCCTCAAAAGCCCCCAAGCTCCCAAAGGCCCTCCACCGGTCCCCAAATGTCCCCCAGGCCCCCAACTGTCCCCCGGACCCTCAAAGGCCCCCCAAGCTCCCAAAGGGCCACCGGCGCCCCCAAAGGCCCACCCAGACCCCCAAAGGCCATCCCCGGGCCCCCCAAAGGCCCATCGAGCTCCCAAAGGACCAACGGGGTCCCAAAGGCCCTCCACCGGCCCCCAACTGCCCCAAAGGCCCTCCCCTGGTCCTCAAAGGTCCCCGGGCTCCCAACCGATCTACGGGCTCCCACACACCCACCCTCGGTCCCCAAAGTTCCCCCACGCACCCAAAGGCCCTCACTGTGCCACAAAAGCCCTCCCAGACCCCCCATGGCCCTTCCCGGGCCCCCCTACAGCCCCATCGCGCTCCCAAAGGCCCAACGGGGTCCCAAAGCCCTCCACCGGTCCCCAAATGTCCCCCAGGCCCCCAAGGCCCTCCTGTGCCCAAAGGCCCTCCCTGTACCCAAAGGCCCTCCCTGTGCCCCCAAGGCCCTCCGGCCCCAAATGCCCCGGACCAGAGAAGCGCCGCCGGGGATAACACACACACACACACACACACACACACACACACACACACACACACACACACACACACACACACACACACACACACACACACACACACACACACACACACACACACACACACACACACACACACACACACACACACACACACACACACACACACACACACACACACACACACACACACACACACACACACACACACACACACACACACACACACACACACACACACACACACACACACACACACACACACACACACACACACACACACACACACACACACACACACACACACACACACACACACACACACACACACACACACACACACACACACACACACACACACACACACACACACACACACACACACACACACACACACACACACACACACACACACACACACACACACACACACACACACACACACACACACACACACACACACACACACACACACACACACACACACACACACACACACACACACACACACACACACACACACACACACACACACACACACACACACACACACACACACACACACACACACACACACACACACACACACACACACACACACACACACACACACACACACACACACACACACACACACACACACACACACACACACACACACACACACACACACACACACACACACACACACACACACACACACACACACACACACACACACACATAGAGTGAGTTCTAAACACACACACACACGCACGTACGTGAGCTACCTAGCCTAACCTAACCAACCAAACCTACAATCTAACCTAACCTAACCTAATCATACACCTAACTTTTGCCTGTCTCTCACCTAACCTAAGCTAACCTAAGTGAAGCGTAAGTGGCTAACTAACCCTAACTTAACCTAACCCTAACTTAATCTAGCCTAACCTAACCTAACCATACTCC